>NW_027275331.1:0-61589 GCF_030028105.1 Mobula birostris
CCTCCAACAGTGTGACACTCCCTTAGTACAGTCCCTCCGACAGTGTAAGACTCATACAGTACTGTCCCTCGGACAGTGTGACACTCCCTCAGTACTGTCCCTCTGACAGTGTGACGCTCATTCAGTACTGTCCCTTCGACAGTGTGAGACTCCCTCAGTACTGTCCCTTCAACAGTGTGACACGCCCTTAGTAATGTACCTTCAACAGTGTGACACTCTCTCAGTTCTGTCCCTTCGACAGTGTGAAACTCCCTCAGTACTGTGCCTCTGACTGTGTGACACTCATTCAATACTGTTCCTCTGACTGTGTGACGCTCCCTCAGTACTGTCCCTTCGACAGTGTGACACTCCCTCAGTACTGTCCCTTCGACAGTGTGACACTCCCTCAGTACTATCCCTTCGACAGTGTGACACTCCCTCAGTTCTGTCCCTCTGACAGTGTGACACTCCCTCAGTACTGTCCCTCTGACAGTGTGACACTCATTCAGTACTGTTCCTATGACAATATGGCAATGACTCAGTACTGTACCTCTGACAGTGTGACCCTCCCTCTGTACTGTCCATCTGACAGCGTGACACTTTCTCATACTGTCCTTCTGACAGTGTGAATCTCTCTCAGTACTGTCCTACAGAGTGACACTCCCTCCATACTGTCCCTCTGACACTGTGCCAATCCCTCAGTACTGTCCATCTGACAGTGTGAACCTCTCTCAGTGCTGTCCTACAATGTGACACTCCCTCCACACTGTTCTTCCGACAGTGTGCCAATCCCTCAGTACTGTTCATCTGACAGTGTGACACTCCCTCAGTACTGTCCCTCTGACAGTGTGACACTCATTCAGTACTGTTCCTATGACAATATGGCAATGACTCAGTACTGTACCTCTGACAGTGTGACCCTCCCTCTGTACTGTCCATCTGACAGCGTGACACTTTCTCATACTGTCCTTCTGACAGTGTGAATCTCTCTCAGTACTGTCCTACAGTGTGATACTCCCTCCACACTGTTCTTCCGACAGTGTGCCAATCCCTCAGTACTGTTCATCTGACAGTGTGACACTCCTTCTGTATTATCTCTCCGACAGTGTGACACTCCCTTAGTATTTTCCCTCCAACAGTGTGACACTCCCTTAGTACAGTCCCTCCTACAGTGTGACATTCCCTCAGTGCTGTCCCTCCGACAATGTGACCCTCCCTGAGGAATATCTCTCCAATAGTGTGACAGCCCCTCGGTACTGTCCCTCCGACAACGTGACACCCCCTCAGTACTGTCCTTCTGACAGTGTGACACTCCCTCAGTACTGTCCCTCTGACAGTGTGACACTCCCTCAGTACTGTCCCTCTGACAGTGTGACGCTCATTCAGTACTGTCCCTTCGACAGTGTGAGACTCCCTCAGTACTGTCCCTTCAACAGTGTGACACTCCCTTAGTACTGTACCTTCGACAGTGTGACACTCTCTCAGTTCTGTCCCTCTGACAGTGTGACACTCCCTCAGTACTGTCCCTCTGACAGTGTGACACAGCCTCAGTACTGTCCCTTCGACAGTGTGAAACTCCCTCAGTACTGTGCCTCTGACAGTGTGAACATCCTTCTGCATTATCCCTCCGACAGTGTGACACTCCCTTAGTATTTTCCCTCCAACAGTGTGACACTCCCTTAGTACAGTCCCTCCGACAGTGTA
The DNA here is from genome assembly GCF_030028105.1 of Mobula birostris. Taxonomy (NCBI): domain Eukaryota; kingdom Metazoa; phylum Chordata; class Chondrichthyes; order Myliobatiformes; family Myliobatidae; genus Mobula; species Mobula birostris. The sequence continues at coordinate 1,684 of NW_027275331.1, forward strand.
AGACTCATACAGTACTGTCCCTCGGACAGTGTGACACTCCCTCAGTACTGTCCCTCTTACAGAGTGACACTCCCTCAGTACTGTCCCTCTGACAGTGTGACGCTCATTCAGTACTGTCCCTTCGACAGTGTGAGACTCCCTCAGTACTGTCCCTTCAACAGTGTGACACGCCCCTTAGTACTGTACCTTCAACAGTGTGACACTCTCTCAGTTCTGTCCCTCTGACAGTGTGACACTCCCTCGGTACTGTCCCTTCGACAGTGTGAAACTCCCTCAGTACTGTGCCTCTGACTGTGTTACACTCATTCAATACTGTTCCTCTGACTGTGTGACGCTCCCTCAGTACTGTCCCTTCGACAGTGTGACACTCCCTCAGTACTGTCCCTTCGACAGTGTGACACTCCCTCAGTTCTGTCCCTCTGACAGTGTGACACTCCCTCAGTACTGTCCCTCTGACAGTGTGACACTCATTCAGTACTGTTCCTATGACAATATGGCAATGACTCAGTACTGTACCTCTGACAGTGTGACCCTCCCTCTGTACTGTCCATCTGACAGCGTGACACTTTCTCATACTGTCCTTCTGACAGTGTGAATCTCTCTCAGTACTGTCCTACAGAGTTGCACTCCCTCCATACTGTCCCTCCGACACTGTGCCAATCCCTCAGTACTGTCCATCTGACAGTGTGAACCTCTCTCAGTGCTGTCCTACAATGTGACACTCCCTCCACACTGTTCTTCCGACAGTGTGCCAATCCCTCAGTACTGTTCATCTGACAGTGTGACACTCCTTCTGTATTATCTCTCCGACAGTGTGACACTCCCTTAGTATTTTCCCTCCAACAGTGTGACACTCCCTTAGTACAGTCCCTCCTACAGTGTGACATTCCCTCAGTGCTGTCCCTCCGACAATGTGACCCTCCCTGAGGAATATCTCTCCAATAGTGTGACAGCCCCTCGGTACTGTCCCTCCGACAACGTGACACCCCCTCAGTACTGTCCTTCTGACAGTATGACACTCCCTCAGTACTGTCCCTCTGACAGTGTGACACTCCCTCAGTACTGTCCCTTCGAAATTGTGACACTCCCTCAGTACTGTCCATCTGACAGTGTGACACTCCCTCAGTACTGGCCTTCTGATAGTGTGACACTACCCCAGTACTGTCCCTATGACAGTGTGACACTCCTCAGTACTCTCCCTCTGACAGTGTAACACTCATTCAGTACTGTCCCTCTGACAGTGTGACACTCATTCAGTACTGTTCCTATGACAATGTGACACTGACTCAGTACTGTACCTCTGACAGTGTGACACTCCCTCTGTACTCTCCATCTGACAGCATGACACTTTCTCCTACTGTCCTTCTGACAGTGTGAATCTCTCTCAGTACTGTCCTGCAGAGTGACACTCCCTGCATACTGTCCCTCCGACACTGTGCCAATCCCTCAGTACTGTCCACCTGAGAGTGTGAACCTCTCTCAGTGCTGTCCTACAGTGTGACACTCCCTCCACACTGTTCCTCCGACACTGTGCCAATCCCTCATTACTGTCCATCTGACAGTGTGACACTCCTTCTGTATTATCCCTCCAACAGTGTGACACTCTCTTAGTATTTTCCCTCCAACCGTGTGACACTCCCTTCGTACTGTCCCTCCGACAATGTGACACTCCCTCACTGCTGTCCCTCCAACAATGTGACCCTCCCTAAGGACTATCTCTCCGATAGTGTGACAGCCCCTCGGTACTGCCTCTCTGACAGTGTGACACACCCTCATTAACGTCCCACTGACAGTGTGACACTCACTCGGTACTGCCCCCCTGACAGTGTGACAGTCCCTCAGTACTGTCCCTCCGAAAGTGTTACGCCCCGTCGGTTCTGTCCCTCCGACAACGTGACACCCCCTCAATATCGTCCCTCCGACAGTGTCAAATTCCCTCAGGACTGACCCTCTGAAAGTGTAACACTCACTCAGTACTGTCCCTCGGACAGTGTGACACTCCCTCAGTACTGTCCCTCTGACAGTGTGATACTCTATCAGTACTGTCCCTTCGACAGTGTGACACTCCCTCCGTAGTGTCCCTTCGACAGTGTGACACTCCCTCAGTACTATCCTTCTGACAGTGTGACATTCCCTCAGTACTGTCCCTCTGACAGTGTGACACTCATTCAGTACAGTCCCCATCAGAGTGTGACACTCCCTCAGTACTGTCCCTTCGACACTGTGACACTCCCTCAGTACTGTCCCTTCGACAATGTGACACTCCCTCAGTTCTGTCCCACTGACAGTGTGACACGCCCTCAGTACTGTCCCTTCGACAGTGTGACACTCTCTCAGTACTGTCCCTTCGACAGTGTGACACTCCCTCAGTTCTGTCCCTTTGACAGTGTGACACTCATTCAGTACTGTTTCTATGACAGTGTGACACTCATTCAGTACTGTACCTCTGACAGTGTGACACTCATTCAGTACAGTCCCCATCAGAGTGTGACACTCCCTCAGTACTGTCCCTTCGACACTGTGACACTCCCTCAGTACTGTCCCACTGACAGTGTGACACGCCCTCAGTAGTGTCCCTTCGACAGTGTGACACTCCCTCAGTACTGACCCTCTGACAGTGTGACACTCCCTCAGTACTGTCCCTCTGAGAGTGTGACACCCCCTCAGTACTGTCCCTTCGTCAGTGAGACACTCCCTAAGTACTGTCCCTCCGACAGTGTGACAATCCCTCAGCACTGTCCCTTCGACAGTGTGACACTCCCTCAATACTATCCCTCTGGCAGTGTGACACTCCCTCAGTACTGTCCCTCTATCAGTATGACACTCCCTCACTACTGTCCATCTGACAGTGTGACACTCCCTCAATTCTGTCCATCTGACAGTGTGACACTCCCTCAGTACTGGCCTTCTGATAGTGTGACACTCCCTCAGTGCTGTCCCTCTGACAGTGTAACACTCCCTCAGTACCATCCCTCTTACTGTGTGACACTCCCTCAGCACCGTCCCTCCGACAGTGTGACACTCCCTCAGTACTGTCCCTCCGATAGTGTAGCTCTCCCTCAGTACTGTTCCTCTCACAGTGTTACACTCCCTCAGTACTGTCCCATCGACAGTGTGACACTCCCTCACTAATGTCCCTCTTACAGAGTGACACTCCCTCAGTGCTGTCCCTCTGACAGTGTGACGCTCATTCAGTACTGTCCCTTCAACAGTGTGACACTCCCTCAGTACTGTACCTTCGATAGTGTGACACTCCCTCAGTACGGTCCCTCTGACAGTGTGACATTCCCTCAGTACTGTCCATCTGACAGTGTGACACTCCCTCAGTGCTGTCCCACCGACAGTGTGACACTTCCTCAGCACTGCACCTCCGACAGTGTGATGCCCCCTCAGTACTGCCCCTCTGAATGTGACGCTCCCTCAGTACTGTCCCCCTGACACTCGTACGGTCCGTCAGTACTATCCCTCTGACAGTGTGACACACGCTCTGTTCTCTCTCTCTGACAGCGTGACACTCACTCAGTACTGTCCCTCTGACAGTTTTACATTCCCTCACCACAGTTTTTCTGACACTGAGACGCTCCCTTAGTATAGTCCCTCCAACCGTGTGACACTCCATCAGAACTGTCCTTCCAACAGTGTGACGACCACTCAGTACTGCCCTTGCTACAGTGTGACACTCTGTCAATTCTATCCTTCTGACAGTGTGACTCTTCCTCAGTACTCTCCCTCTGACAGTGTGGCACTCCCTCAGTACTGCCCCTCTGAATATGTGACACACCCTCAGTACTGTCCGTCTGATCGTGTGACACTCCCTCCGTACCTTCCCTCTGACAGAGTCACACTCCTTCCGTACTGTCCCTCCATCACTGTGCCAATCACTCAGTACTGGCCTTCTGCCAGTATGACACTCCCTCACTACTGTCCATCTGACAGTGTTACACTCCCTCTGTATTGTCCGTCCGACAGTGTGACACTCCCTTAATACTGTCCCTCCGACAGTGTGACACTCCATCAGTGCTGTCCCTCCGACAGTGTGACCCTCCCTCAGGACTATCTCTCAGATAGTGTGACAGCCCCTCGGTGCTGCCCCTCCGACAGTGTGACACTCCATCAGTGCTGTCGCTCCGAAAGTGTGACGACCCCCTCAGCACTGTCCCTCTGATAGTGTGATACTCCCTCAGTACTGTCCCTCTGACAGTGTAACACTCATTCAGTACTTTCCCTTCGGCTGTGTGACACTCCCTCAGTACTCTCCTTCTGACAGTGTGACATTCCCTCAGTACCGTCCCTCTGACAGTGTGAATCTCTCTCAGTTCTGTCCTACAGAGTGACACTCCCTCCATACTATCCCTCAGACACTGTGCCAATCCCTCAGTACTGTCCCTCTTACAGACTGACACTCTTTCAATACTGTCCCTCTGACAGTGCGACACTCATTCAGTACTGTCCCTTCAACAGTGTGACACTCCCTCAGTACTGTCCCTCTGACAGTGTGACACTCACTCAGTACTGTCCCTCTGACAGTGCGACACTCATTCAGTACTGTCCCTCTGACAGTGTGACACTCCCTCAGAACTGTCCCTCTGACAGTGTGACACTCACTCAGTACTGTCCCTCTGACAGTATGACAGTCATTCAGTACTGTCCCTATGACAGTGTGACACTCACTCAGTACTGTCCCTCTGACAGTGTGACACTCCCTCAGTACTTTCCCTTCGGCAGTGTGACACTCCCTCAGTACTGTCCCACTGACAGTGTGACACTCCCTCAGTACTGTCCCTCTCACAGTGTAATACTCCCGCAGTACTGTCCCTTCGACAGTGTGACACTCCCTCAGTACTGTCCCCTCGACAGTGTGACACTCTCTTAGTACTGTCCCTCCGAGAGTGTAACACCCCCTCAATACTGTCCCATCGTCAGTGTGACACTCCCTCAGTACTGTCCCTCTGACAGTGTGACACTCCCTCAGTACATTCCCTATGACAGTGTGACACTCATTCAGTACTGTCCCTTCGACAGTGTGACACACCCTCAGTACTGTCCCTCTGACAGCGTGACACTTTCTCAGTTCTGTCCTTCTGACAGTGTGAATCTCTCTCAGTACTGTCCTACAGTGTGACACTCCCTCCATACTGTCGCTCCGACACTGTGCCAATCCCTCAGTGCTGTCCATCTGACAGTGTGACCCTCCTTCTGTATTATCCCTCTGACAGTGTGACACTCCCTCAGTGCTGTCTCTCCGACAATGTGACCCTCCCTGAGGACTATCTCTCCGATAGGGTGACAACCCCTCGGTACTGCCCCTCTGACAGTGTGACACACCCTCAGTACCGTCCCACGTACAGTGTGACACTCGCTCGGTACTGCCCCTCTGAGAGTGTGACAGTCCCTCAGTACTGTCCCTCCGACAGTGTGGCTCTCCCTCAGAACTGTGCCTCTGACAGTGTGACACTCCCTTAATTCTGTCCATCTGACAGTGTAAAACTCTCTCAGTACTGTCCGACGGAGTGATACTCACTCCATACTGTCCCTCCGACACTGTGCCCATCTCTCAGTACTATCCATCTGACAGTGTGACACTCCCTCTGTATTGTCCCTTCGACAGTGTGACACTCCCTCAGTACTGTCCCACTGACAGTGTGACACTCTTTCAGTACTGTCCCTATGACAGTGTGACACTCATTCAGTACTGCCCCTCTGACAGTGTGACACACCCTCAGTACCGTCCCACGTACAGTGTGACACTCGCTCGGTACTGCCCCTCTGATAGTGTGACATTCCCTCAATACTGTCCCTATGATAGTGTGACACTCCCTCAGTACTGTCCCTTCGGCAGTGTGATACTCCCTCAGTACTATCCCTTCGACAGTGTGACACTCCCTCAGTTCTGACCCTCTGATAGTGTGACACTCCCTCAGTATTGTCCCTCTGACAGTGTGACACTCATTCAGTACTGTTCCTATGACAATGTGACACTGACTCAGTACTGTACCTCTGACAGTGTGACACTCCCTCTGTACTGTCCATCTGACAGCGTGACACTTTCTCATACTGTCCTTCTGACAGTGTGAATCTCTCTCAGTACTGTCCTACAGAGTGACACTCCCTCCATACTGTCCATCCGACTCTGTGCCAATCCCTCAGTACTGTCCATCTGACAGTGTGAACCTCTCTCAGTGCTGTCCTACAGTGTGACACTCCCTCCACACTGTTCCTCCGACACTGTGCCAATCCCTCAGTACTGTCCATCTGACAGTCTGACACTCCTTCTGTATTATCATTCCAGCAGTGTGACACTCCCTTAGTACTGTCCCTCCGTCAGTGTGACACTCCCTCAGTACTGTCCCTCTTACAGTGTGACACTCATTCAGTACTGTTCCTATGACAATGTGACACTCACTCAGTTCTGTACCTCTGACAGTGTGACACTCCCTCTGTACTGTCCTTCTGACAGTGTGAATCTCTCTCAGTACTGTCCTTCAGAGTGACACTCCCTCCACACTGTCCCTCCGACACTGTGCCAATCCCTCAGTACTGTCCCTCTTACAGTGTGACACTCATTCAGTACTGTCCCTATGACAGTGTGACACTCCCATAGTACTGTCCCTCCAACAGTGTGACACTCCCTCAGTGCTGTCCCTCCGACAATGTGACCCTCCCTGCGGACTATCTCTCCGATAGTGTGACGACCCCTCGGTAGTATCCGTCCGAAAGTGTGACGTCCGGTCGGTACTGTTCCTCCGACAACGTGACACCCCCTTAATATCGTCCCTCCGACAGTGTCAAATTCCCTCAGGACTGACCCTCCGATACTGTGACAGCCCCTCGGTACTTCCCCTCTGACAGTGTGACGCTCATTCAGTACTGTCCCTTCGACAGTGTGACACTCCCTCAGTACTGTCCTTCTGACAGTGTGACACTCCCTCAGTACTGTCCCTCTTACAGAGTGACGCTCCCTCAATACTGTCCCTCTGACAGTGTGATGCTCATTCAGTACTGTCCCTCTGAAACTGTGACACCCCCTCAGTACTGTCCCTTCGACAGTGTGACACCCCCTCAGTACTGTCCCTCCGTCAGTGTGACACTCCCTCAGTACTGTCCCTCTTACAGTGTGACACTCATTCAGTACTGTTCCTATGACAATGTGACACTCACTCAGTTCTGTACCTCTGACAGTGTGACACTCCCTCTGTACTGTCCTTCTGACAGTGTGAATCTCTCTCAGTACTGTCCTTCAGAGTGACACTCCCTCCACACTGTCCCTCCGACACTGTGCCAATCCCTCAGTACTGTCCCTCTTACAGTGTGACACTCATTCAGTACTGTCCCTATGACAGTGTGACACTCCCATAGTACTGTCCCTCCAACAGTGTGACACTCCCTCAGTGCTGTCCCTCCGACAATGTGACCCTCCCTGCGGACTATCTCTCCGATAGTGTGACGACCCCTCGGTAGTATCCGTCCGAAAGTGTGACGTCCGGTCGGTACTGTTCCTCCGACAACGTGACACCCCCTTAATATCGTCCCTCCGACAGTGTCAAATTCCCTCAGGACTGACCCTCCGATACTGTGACAGCCCCTCGGTACTTCCCCTCTGACAGTGTGACGCTCATTCAGTACTGTCCCTTCGACAGTGTGACACTCCCTCAGTACTGTCCTTCTGACAGTGTGACACTCCCTCAGTACTGTCCCTCTTACAGAGTGAAGCTCCCTCAATACTGTCCCTCTGACAGTGTGATGCTCATTCAGTACTGTCCCTCTGAAACTGTGACACCCCCTCAGTACTGTCCCTTCGACAGTGTGACACCCCCTCAGTACTGTCCCTCTGACAGTGTGACACTCATTCAGTACTTTTCCTATGACAATGTGACTCTCATTCAGTACTGTACCTCTGACAGTGTGACACTCCCTCAGTACTGTCTCTCTGACAGTGTGACACTCTCTCAGTACTGTCCTTCTGACAGTGTGATACTCCCTCAGTACTGTCCATCTGACAGTGCGAATCTCTCTCAGTACTGTCCTACAGAGTGACACTCCCTTCATACTCTTCTTCCGACAGTGTGCCGATCCCTCAGAACTGTCCATCTGACAGTGTGACACTCCCTTACTACTGTCCCTCTGTCAGTGTGACACTCCCTTAGTACTGTCCCTCTGTCAGTGTGACACTCCCTCAGTACTGTCCCTCTGACAGTGTGACACTCCCTCAGTACTGTCCCTTCGACAGTGTGACACTCCCTCATTAATGTACCTTCGACAGTGTGACATTTTCTCAGTACTGTCCCTCTGACAGTGTGACACTCACTCAGTACTGTCCCTCTGACAGTGTGACAGTCATTCAGTACTGTCCCTATGACAGTGTGACACTCACTCAGTACTGTCCCTCTGACAGTATGACACTCCCTCAGTACTTTCTTTTCGGCAGTGTGACACTCCCTCAGTACTGTCCCTTTGACAGTGTGACACTCGCTCAGTACCGTCCCTCTTATGTGTGACACTCGCTCAGCACCATCCCTCTGACAGTGTGACACTCCCTCAATATTGTCCCTCTGATAATGTAGCTCTCCCTCAGTACTGTTCCTCTCACAGTGTTACACTCCCTCAGTACTGTCCCTTCGACAGTGTGACACTCTCTCAGTACCGTCCCTCCGACAATTTGACACTCCATCAGTACAGTCCTTCCGACAGTGTGACACTCCCTCAATTCTGTCCCTCTGACAGTGTGACACTCCCTCAAATCTGTCCATCTGACAATGTAAATCTCTCTCAGTAATGTCCGACAGAGTCACACTCCCTCCATACTGTTCCTCCGACACTGTGCCAATCCCTCAGTACTGTCCATCTGACAGTGTGACACTCCCTCTGTATTGTCCCTTCGACAGTGTGACTCTCCCTCAGTACTGTCCCTTTGACAGTGTGACACTCCATCAGTTCTTTCCCTCTGACAGTGTGACACGCACTCAGTACTTTCCGTCCAATAGTATGACCACCCCTCGGTGCTATCCCTCCGAAAGTGTGACGCCCCGTCTATTCTGTCCCTCCGACAACATGACACCCCCGCAATACCGTCCCTCCGACAGTTTGACAGTCCCTCAGTACTGTCCCTCCGACAGTGTGACACTCCGTCAGTACTCTCCTTCTGACAGTGTGACATTCCCTCAGTACTGTCCCTCTGACAGTGTGACACTCATTCACTACTATCCGTATGACAGTCTGACACTCATTCAGTACAGTCCCCATGAGAGTGTGACACTCCCTCAGTACTGTCCCTTCGACACTGTGACACTCCCTCAGTACTGTCCCTTCGACAATGTGACACTCCCTCAGTTCTGTCCCACTGACAGTGTGACACGCCCTCAGTACTGTCCCTTCGACAGTGTGACACTCCCTCAGTACCGTCCCTTCGACAGTGTGACACTCCCTCAGTTCTGTCCCTTTGACAGTGTGACACTCATTCAGTACTGTTTCTATGACAGTGTGACACTCATTCAGTACTGTACCTCTGACAGTGTGACACTCTCTCAGTACTGTCCGTCTGACAGCATGAATCTCTCTCAGTACTGTCCTACTAAGTGACACTCCCTCCATACTGTTTCTCCAACACTGTGCCAAGCCCTCAGTACTGTCCATCTGACAGTGTGACACTCCCTCTGTATTATCCCTCCGACTGTGTGACATTCCCTTAGTACTGTCCCTCAGACAGTGTGACACTACTCAGAGCTGTCTGTTTGACAATGTGACCCTCCCTGAGGACTATCTCTCTGATATTGTGACAGCCCCTCGGTGCTGCCCCTCTGACAGTGTGACAGTCCCTCAGTACTGTCCCTCTGAGGGTGTGACACTCCCTCAGTACTGTCCATCTGACATTGTCACACACCCTCTGTTCGCTTCCTCCAACAATGTGACGCCTTCTCGGTACTGCCACTCCGACAGTGTGACACTTCCTCAGTACCGTCCCTCCGACAGTGTGACACTCATTCAGACCTGTCCCTATGACAGTGTGACACTCCCACAGTACTGTCCCTCTGACAGTGTGACACTCCCTCAGTACTGTCCATCTGACAGTGTAACACTCATTCAGTACTGTCCCTCTGACAGTGTGATATTCCCTCAGTACTGTCCCTTCGACTTTGTGACATTCCCTCATACTGTCCTTTCGACAGTGTGATACTCCCTCAATACTGTCCCTCTGACAGTGTGACATTCCCTCAGTACTGTCCCTCTGACAGTGTGACACTCATTCACACCTGTCCCTGTCACAGCGTGACACTCACTCAGTACTGTCCCTCTGGCAGTATGACACTCCGTCAGTACTGTCCCTTCGACAGTGTGACACTTCCTCAGTACCGTCCCTCCGACAGTGTGACAATCATTCACACCTGTCCCTATGACAGTGTAACACTCATTCAGTACTATCCCTCTGACAGTGTGATACTCCCTCAGTACTGTCCCTTCAATTTTGTGACATTCCCTCATACTGTCCCTTCGACAGTGTGATGCTCCCTCAGTACTGTCCCTCTGACAGTGTGACACTCCCTCAGTACTGTCCCTCTGACAGTGTGACCCTCATTCAGACCTGTCCCTATGACAGTGTGACACTCCCTCAGTACTGTCCCTCTGACAGTGTGACACTCCCTCAATACTGTCCATCTGACAGTGTAACACTCATTCAGTACTGTCCCTCAGACAATGTGACACTCCCTCAGTACTGTCTCTTCGACAGTGTGACACTCCCTCAGTACTGTCCTTCTGACAGTGTGACACTCATTCAGTACTGTCCCTTTGACAGTGTAACACTCATTCAGTACTGTCCCTTCAACAGTGTGAGATTCCCTCAGTACTTTTCCTTCGACAGTGTGACACTCCCTCAGTACTGTCCCTCTTACAGAGTGCACTCCCTCAGTACTGTCCCTCTGACATTGTAACACACATTCATTACTGTCTTTCAGACAGTGTGACTCTCCCTCAGTACTGTTCCTTCGACAGTGTGACACTCCCTCAGTACTGTCCCTTCGACAGTGTGACACTCCCTTAGTACTGTCCCTTCGACAGTGTGACACTCCCTCAGTTCTGTCCCTTTGACAGTGTGACACTCATTCAGTGCTGTTTCTATGACAGTGTGACACTCATTCAGTACTGTACCTCTGACAGTGTGACACACCCTCAGGACCGTCCCACTGACAGTGTGACACTCGCACGGTACTGCCCTATGACAGTGTGACAGTCCCTCAGTACTGTCCCTCAGACAGTGTCACACTCACTCAGTATTGTCCCTCTGACAGTGTGACACTCATTCAGTACTGTCCCTATGACAGTGTGACACTCTCTCAGTACTGTCTATCTGACAGTGTGAAACTCCCTCAGTTCTATCCCTCTGACAGTGTGATACTCCCTCAGTACTGTCCCTTCGACAGTGTGACACTCGCACGGTACTGCCCCTATGACAGTGTGACAGTCCCTCAGTACTGTCCCTTCGACAGTGTGACACTCCCTCAGTTCTGTCCCTCTGATAGTGCGACACTCCCTCAGTACTGTCCTTCTGACAATATGACACTCATTCAGTACTGTCCCTCTGACAGTGTGATATTCCCTCAGTACTGTCCCTTCGACTTTGTAACATTCCCTCATACTGTCCCTCTGACAGTGTGATACTCCCTCAGTACTGTCCCTCTGACAGTGTGACACTCCCTCAGTACTGTCCCTCTGACAGTGTGACACTCATTCAGACCTGTCCCTATCACAGTGTGTCACTCACTCAGTACTTTCCCTCTGACAGTGTGACCCTCATTCAGTATAGTCCCTCTGGCAGTGTGACACTCCGTCAGTACTGTCCCTTCGACAGTGTGACACTTCCTCAGTACCGTCCCTCCGACAGTGTGACACTCATTCAGACCTGTCCCTATGACAGTGTAACACTCATTCAGTACTGTCCCTCTGACAGTGTGATACTCCCTCAGTACTGTCCCTTCGATTTTGTGACATTCCCTCATACTGTCCCTTCGACAGTGTGATTCTCCCTCAGTACTGTCCCTCTGACAGTGTGACACTCCCTCAGTACTGTCCCTCTGACAGTGTGACACTCATTCAGACCTGTCCCTATGACAGTGTGACACTCCCTCAGTACTGTCCATCTGACAGTGTAACACTCATTCAGTACTGTCCCTCGGACAATGTGACACTCCCTCTGTACTGTCTCTTCGACAGTGTGACACTCCCTCAGTGCTGTCCTTCTGACAGTGTGACACTCATTCAGTACTGTCCCTTTGACAGTGTGACACTCCATCAGTACTATCCCTTCGACAGTGTGACACTCCCTCAGTTCTGTCCCTCTGACAGTGTGACACACCCTCAGTACTGTCCCTTCGACAGTGTGACCCTCCCTCAGTTCTGTCCCTTTGACAGTGTGACACTTCCTCAGTTCTGTCCCTCTGAGAGTGTGACAATCATTCAGTACTTTTCCTATGACAGTGTGACACTGATTCAGTACTGTACCTCTGACAGTGTGACACTACCTGAGTACTTTCTCTCTGACAGTGTGACACTCTCTAAGTACTGTCCTTCTGACCGTATGATACTCCCTCAGTACTGTCCATCTGACAGTGTGAATCTCTCTCAGTACTGTCCTACAGAGTGGCACTCCCCCATACTGTCCCTCAGACACTGTGCCAATCCCTCAGTACTGTCCATCTGACAGTGAGATACTCCCTCTGTATTATCCCTCCAACAGTGTGACACTCCCTTAGTACTGTCCCTCCGACAGTGTGACACTCCCTCAGTGCTGTTCTTCCGACAATGTGACCCTCCCTGAGGACTATCTCTCCGATAGTGTGACAGCCCCTCGGTACTGCCCCTCTGACAGTGTGACACTCCCTCAGTTCTGTCCCTCTGACAGTGTGACACTCCCTCAGTTCTGTCCCTCTGACAGTGTGACACTCCCTCGGTACTGCCCCTCTGACAGTGTGACACACCCTCAGGACCGTCCCACTGACAGTGTGACACTTGCACGGTACTGCCCCTATGACAGTGTGACAGTCCCTCAGTTCTGTCCCCCTGACAGTGTGACACTCCCTCAGTAATGTCCCTCTGACATTGTGACACCCCGTCTGTTTGCTCCCTCCAACAATGTGACGCCTTCTCGGTACTGGCACTCCGACAATGTGACACTCCCTCAGTAGCAACCCCCCGACAGCGTGACACTCCCTCAGTACATTCCTTCCGACAGTGTGACACTCCCTCAATTCTGTCCCTTTGACAGTGTGACACTCCCTCAATTCTGTCCATATGACAGTGTAAATCTCACTCGGTACTGTCTGACAGAGGGACACTCCCTCCCTACTGTCCCTCCGACACTGTGCCAATCCCTCAATACTATCCATCTGACTGTGTGACACTCCCTCTGTATTGTCCCTTCGACAGTGTGACACTCCCTCAGTACTGTCCCTTTGACAGTGTGACACTCCCTCAGTACTGTCCCTCTGACAGTGTAACACTCATTCAGTACTGTCCCTCTGACAGTGTGACACTCATTCAGTACAGTACCTATGACAGTGTGACACTCCCTCAGTACTGTCCCTTTGACAGTGTGTCACTCATTCAGTACTGTCCCTATGACAGTGTGACACTCCCTCAGTACTGTCCCTTCGACAGTGTGACACTCCCTCAGTACTGTCGCTTCGACAGTGTGACACTCCCTCAGTACTGTCCCTCCAACAGTGTGACACTCATTCAGTAATGTCCCTTCGACAGTGTGACACTCTCTCGGTACTGTCCCTTTGACAGTGTGACTCTCCCTCTGTACTCCTCTGCTGACAGTGTGACACTCCCTCAGTACTGTCCCTTCGACAATGTGACACTCCCTCAGTTCTGTCCCTCTGACAGTGTGACACTCCCTCAATACTGTCCCTTCGGTACTGTGACACACCCTCAGCGCTGTCCCTTCGACACTGTGACACTCCCTCAGTACTATCCCCCTGACAGTGTGACACTCCCTCAGTACTGTCCCTCTGACAGTGTGACACTCATTCAGTATTGTCCCTATGACAGTGTGATACTCACTCAGTACTCTGCCATCGACAGTGTGACACTCCCTCAGTACTGCCCCTTCGACAGTGTGACAGTCCCTCAGTACTGTCCCTTCGACAGTGTGACACTCCCTCAGTTCTGTCCCTCTGATAGTGTGACACTCCCTCAGTACTGTCCCTCTGACAATGTGACACTCATTCAGTACTATTCCAATGACAGTTTGACTCTCTTTCAGTACTGTCTCTCTGACTGTGTGACAGTCTCTCAGTACTGTCCTTCTGACAGTATGACACTCCCTCAGTACTGTCTCTCTGACAGTGTGACACTCTCTCAGTACTGTCCTTCTGACAGTGTGAATCTCTCTCAGCACTGTCCTACAGAGTGACACTCCCTCCATACTGTCCCTCCAACAGTGTGACAATCCCTTAGTATTGTCCCTCAGACAGTGTGACACTCCCTCAGTGCTGTCCTTCCAACAATGTCACCCTCCCTGACTACTATCTGCCTGATAGTGTGACAGCCCCTCGGTACTGCCCCTCTGACAGTGTGACACACCCTCAGGACCGTCCCACTGACAGTGTGACACTCGCACGGTACTGCCCCTCTGACAGTGTGACAGTCCCTCAGTACTGTCCCTCCGACAGTGTCACACTCACTCAGTATTGTCCCTCTGACAGTGTGACACTCATTCAGTACTGTCCCTATGACAGTGTGACACTCTCTCAGTACTGTCCATCTGACAGTGTGACACTCCCTCAGTACTGTCCCTCTTACAGAGTGACACTCCCTCAGTACTGTCCCTCTGACAGTGTGACACTCATTCAGTACTGTCCCTATGACAGTGTGACACTCACTCAGTACTGTTCCTCCGAGAGTGTGACACCCCCTCAACACCGTCCCTTCGTCAGTGTGACACTCCCTCTGTACAGTCCTTCTGACAGTGTGACACTCACTCAGTTCTATCCCACTGACAGTGTGACACGCCCTCAGTACTGTCCCTTCGACATTCTGACACTCCCTCAGTACTGTCCCTTCGACAGTGTGACACTCATGCAGTACTGTTCCTATGACGGTGTGACACTCATTCAGTACTGTAACTCTAACAGTGTGATACTATCTCAGTCTGTCTCTCTGACAGTGTGACACTCTCTCAGTATTGTCCTTCTAACAGTGTGATAGTCCCTCAGTACTGTCCATCTGACAGTGTGAATCTCTCTCAGTACTGTCCTACAGACTGACACTCCCTCCATAGTGTCCCTCAGACACTGTGCCAATCCCTCAATACTATCCATCTGAAGTGTGGCACTCCCTCTGTATTGTCCCTTCGACAGTGTGACACACCCTGAGTACTGTCCCTTTGACAGTGTGACACTCCCTCAGTACTGTCCCACTGACAGTGTGACACTCCCTCAGTACTATCCCTCTGACAGTGTGACACGCCCTCAGTACTGACCCTTCGACAGTGTGACCCTCCCTCAGTTTTGTCCCTCTTACAGAGTGACACTCCTTCAGTATTGTCCCTCTGACAGTGTGACACTCATTCAGTACAGTCCCTATGACGGTGTGACACTCCCTCAGTACTGTCCCTTCGACAGTGTGACACTCCCTCAGTTCTGTCCCTCTGACAGTGTGACACTCCCTCAGTACTGTCCCTCTGACAATGTGACACTCATTCAGTACTATTCCAATGACAGTTTGACACTCATTCAGTACTGTCTCTCTGACAGTGTGACACTCTCTCAGTACTGTCCTTCTGACAGTGTGACACTCCCTCAGTTCTGTCTCTCTGACAGTGTGATACTCCCTCAGTACTGTCCATCTGACAGTGTGAATCTCTCTCAGCACTGTCCTACAGAGTGACACTCCCTCCATACTGTCCCTCCGACAGTGTGACATTCCCTTAGTACTGTCCCTCAGACACTGTGACACTCCCTCAGTGCTGTCCTTCCAACAATGTGACCCTCCCTGACGACTATCTGCCTGATAGTGTGACAGCCCCTCGGTACTGCCCCTCTGACACTGTGACACACCCTCAGGTCCGTCCCACTGACAGTGTGACACTCGCACGTTACTGCCCCTCTGACAGTGTGACAGTCCCTCAGTACTGTCCCTCCGACAGTGTCACACTCACTCAGTTTTGTCCCTCTGACAATGTGACACTCATTCAGTACTGTCCCTATGACAGTGTGACACTCTCTCAGTACTGTCCATCTGACAGTGTGACACTCCCTCAGTACTGTCCCTCTTACAGAGTGACACTCCCTCAGTTCGGTCCCTCTGACAGTGTGACACTCATTCAGACTGTCTCTATGTCAGTGTGACACTCACTCAGTACTGTTCCTCCGAGAGTGTGACACCCCCTCAACGCTGTCCCTTCGTCAGTGTGACACTCCCTCTGTACAGTCCTTCTGACAGTGTGACACTCACTCAGTTCTATTCCATTGACAGTGTGACACGCCGTCAGTACTGTCCCTTCGACATTGTGACACTCCCTCAGTACTGTCCCTTCGACAGTGTGACACTCATTCAGTACTGTTCCTATGACAGAGTGACACTCATTCAGTACTGTAACTCTAACAGTGTGATACTATCTCAGTCTGTCTCTCTGACAGTGTGACACTCTCTCAGTATTGTCCTTCTAACAGTGTGATAGTCCCTCAGTACTGTCCATCTGACAGTGTGAATCTCTCTCAGTACTGTCCTACAGAGTGACACTCGCTCCATACTGTCCCTCAGACACTGTGCCAATCCCTCAATACTATCCATCTGACAGTGTGGCACTCCCTCTGTATTGTCCCTTCGACAGTGTGACACTCCTGCAGTACTGTCCCTCTGACAGTGTGACACGCCCTCAGTGCTGACCCTCTTACATAGTGACACTCCTTCAGTACTGTCCCTCTGACAGTGTGACACTCATTCAGTACTGTCCCTTCGACAGTGTGACACTCACTCAGTTCTGTCCCTCTGACAATGTGACACTCATTCAGTACTGTCTCTCTGACAGTGTGACACTCTCTCAGTACTGTCCTTCTGACAGTGTGACACACCCTCAGTACTGTCTCTCTGACAGTGTGACACTCTCTCAGTACTGTCCTTCTGACAGTGTGATACCCCCTCAGTACTGTCCATCTGACAGTGTGAATCTCTCTCAGCACTGTCCTACAGAGTGACAATCCCTCCATACTGTCCCTCCGATAGTGTGACATTCCCTTAGTACTGTCCCTCAGACATTGTGACACTCCCTCAGTGCTGTCCTTTCAACAATGTGACCCTCCCTGACGACTATCTGCCTGATAGTGTGACAGCCCCTCGGTACTGCCCCACTGACAGTGTGACACACCCTCAGGACCGTCCCACTGACAGTGTGACTCTCGCACGGTACTGCCCCTATGACAGTGTGACAGTCCCTCAGTACTGTCCCTCCGACAGTGTCACACTCACTCAGTATTGTCCCTCTGACAGTGTGACACTCATTCAGTACTGTCCCTATGACAGTGTGACACTCATTCAGTACTGTCCCTATGACAGTGTGACACTCTCTCAGTACTGTCTATCTGACAGTGTGACACTCCCTCAGTTCTGTCCCTCTGACAGTGTGATACTCCCTCAGTACTGTCCCTTCGACAGTGTGACACTCGCACGGTACTGCCCCTATGACAGTGTGAC
Organism: Mobula birostris; assembly: GCF_030028105.1. Lineage (NCBI taxonomy): Eukaryota > Metazoa > Chordata > Chondrichthyes > Myliobatiformes > Myliobatidae > Mobula > Mobula birostris. Next base: position 19,372 of record NW_027275331.1, read on the forward strand.
AGTCCCTCAGTACTGTCCCTTCGACAGTGTGACACTCCCTCAGTTCTGTCCCTCTGATAGTGCGACACTCCCTCAGTACTGTCCCTCTGATAGTGCGGCACTCCCTCAGTACTGTCCTTCTGACAATATGACACTCATTCAGTACTGTTCCTAAGACAGTTTGACACTCATTAAGTACTGTCCCTCTGACAGTGTGACACTCCCTCAGTACTGTCTCTCTGACAGTGTGACACTCTCTCAGTACTGTCTTTCTGACAGTATGATACTCCCTCAGTACTGTCCATCTGACAGTGTGACAGTCCCTCTGTACTCTCCTGCTGACAGTGTGACACTCCCTTAGTACTGTCCCTTCGACAGTGTGACACTCCCTCAGTACTGTCCCCCTGACAGTGTGACACTCCCTCAGTATGGTGCATCTGACAGTGTGACACTCATTCAGTACTGTAAACTATGACAATGTGACACGCCCTCAGTACTGTCCCTTCGACAGTGTGACACTCCCTCAGTACTGACCCTCTGACAGTGTGACACTCCCTCAGTACTGTCCCTCTGACAGTGTGACACTCACTCAGTACTGTCCCACTGACAGTGTGACACTCCCTCAGTACTGTCCCTTCGACAGTCTGACACTCCCTCAGTACTGTCCCTTCGACAGAGTGAATCTACCTCAGTTTTGTCCCTCTGATAGTGTGACACTCCCTCAGTACAGTCCTTCTGACAGAGTGGCACTCCCTCAATTCTGTCCCTCTGACAGTGTGACAGTCCCTCAACTCTGTCCATCTCACATTGTAAATCTCTCTCAGTACTGGCCGACTGAAGGACACTCCATCCATACTGTCCCTCCGACACTGTGCCAATCCCTCAATACTATCCATCTGACAGTGTGATACTCCCTCAGTACTGTCCCTTCGACAGTGTGACACTCCCTCAATACTATCCCTTCGACAGTGTGACACTCCGTCAGTACTCTCTTTCTGACAGTGTGACATTCCCTCAGTACTGTCCCTCTGAGAGTGTGACACCCGCTCAGTACTGTCCCTTCGACAGTGTGACACTCCCTCAGTACTGTCCCTCAGACGGTATGATACTCATTCACTACTGTCCCTCTGACAGTGTGACACTCTTTCAGTACAGTCCCCATGAGAGTGTGACACTCCCTCAGTACTGTCCCTTCGACAGTGTGACACTCCCTCAGTACTGTCCCTTCGACAGTGTGACACTCCCTCAGTACTGTCCCTTCGACAGTGTGACACTCCCTCAGTACTGTCCCTTCGACAGTGTGACACTCCCTCAGTTCTGTCCCTTTGACAGTGTGACACTCATTCAGTGCTGTTCCAATGACAGTGTGACACTCATTCAGTACTGTACCTCTGACAGTGTGGCCCTCTCTCAGTACTGTCTCTCTGACTTTGTCACACTCTCTCAGTATTGTCCTTCTGACAGTATGATACACCCTCCGTACTGTCCATCTGACAGTGTGAATCTCTCTCAGTACTTTCCTACAGAGTGACACTCCCGCATACTGTCCCTCCGACAACGTAACACCCCCTCAATACCGTCCCTCCGACAGTGTGCCACTCATTCAGTACTGTCCCTCTGAGAGTGTGACACCCCCTCAGTACTGTCCCTCTGACAGCATGACACTCATTCAGTACTGTCCCTATGACAGTGTGACACTCGCTCAGTACTGTCCCTCTGACAGTGTGACACTCATTCAGTACTGTCCCTCTGACAGTGTGACACTCATTCAGTACTGTCCCTATGACAGTGTGACACTCCCTCAGTAATCTCCCTCCGACACTGTGGATCTCCCTCAGAACTGTGCCTCTGACATTGTGTCACTTCCTCTGTTCTCTCCCTCTGACGGTGTGACACTCCCTCAGTACTATCCCTCTGACATTGTGACACTTCCTCTGTTCGCTCCCTCCAACAATGTGACGCCTTCTCAGTACTGCCACTCCGAAAGTGTGACACTCCCTCAGTTCCGTCCCTCCGACAGCGTGACACTCCCTCAGTACAGTCCTTCCGACAGTGTGGCACTCCCTCAATTCTGTCCCTCTGACAGTGTGACAGTCCCTCAATTCTGTCCATCTGACAGTGTAAATCTCTCTCAGTACTGTCCGACAGAGTGACACTCCATCAATACTGTCCCTCCGGCACTGTGCCAATCCCTCAATACTATCCATCTGACAGTGTGACACTCCCTCTGTATTGTCCCTTCGACAGTGTGACACACCCTCAGTACTGTCCCTCTGACAGTGTAACACTCATTCAGTACTGTCCCTCTGACAGTGTGACACTCATTCAGTACAGTACCTATGACAGTGTGACACTCCCTCAGTACTGTCCCTTCGACAGTGTGACTCTCCCTCAGTATTGTCCCACTGACAGTGTGACACTCCCTCAGTACTGTCCCTCTGACAGTGTGACACTCATTCATACAGTTCCTCTGACAGTGTGAACTCATTCAGTACAGTCCCTCTGACAGTGTGACCCTCATTCAGTATAGTCCCTATGACAGTGTGACACTCCCTCAGTACTGTCCCTTCGACAGTGTGACACTCCCTCAGTACTGTCCCTTCGACAGTGTGACACTCATTCAGTACTGTCCCTCTGAGAGTGTGATATTCCCTCAGTACTGTCCCTTCGACTTTGTGACATTCCCTCATCCTGTCCCTTCGACAGTGTGATACTCCCTCAGTACTGTCCCTCTGACAATGTGACACTCCCTCAGTACTGTCCCTCTGACAGTGTGACACTCATTCAGTATAGTCCCTCTGGCAGTGTGACACTCCGTCAGTACTGTCCCTTCGACAGTGTGACACTCCCTCAGTACTGCCCCCCGACTGTGTGACACTCCCTCAGTACTGTCCCTCTGACAGTGTGACACTCCCTCAGTACAGTCCCTCTGACAATGTGACACTCATTCAGACCTGTCCCTATGACAGTGTGACACTCCCTCAGTACTGTCCCTTCGACAGTGTGACACTCATTCAGTACTGTCCCTCTGACAGTGTGACCATCCCTCAGTACTGTCCCTCTTACAGTGTGACACTCATTCGGTACTGTCCCTAAGGCAGTGTGACACTCATTCAGTACTGTCCCTCTCACAGTGTGACACTCCCTCAGTACTGTCCCTTCGACACTGTGACACTCCCTCAGTAGTGTCCCTCTGATAGTGTGACACTCACTCAGTACTGTCCTTCTAACAGTGTGAAACTCATTCAGTACCGTTCCTATCACAGTGTGACACTCCCTCAGTACTGCCCCTCTGACAGTGTGACAGTCCCTCAGTACTGTCTCTTCGACAGTGTGACACTACCTCAGTTCTGTCCCTCTGGCAGTGTGACACTCCATCAGTACTGTCTCTTCGACAGTGTGACACTCCCTCAGTACTGTCCCTTCGACAGTGTGACACTCCCTCAGTTCTGTCCCTCTGATAGTGTGACACTCCCTCAGTTCTGTCCCTCTGACAGTGTGACACTCCCTCAGTACTGTCTCTCTGACAGTGTGACACTCTCTCAGTACTGTCCGTCTGACAGCGTGAATCTCTCTCAGTACTGTCCTACTAAGTGACACTCACTCCATACTGTCTCTCCAACACTGTGCCAAGCCCTCAGTACTGTCCATCTGACAGTGTGACACTCCCTCAGTACTGTCCCTTTGACAGTGTGACACTCATTCAGTATTGTCCCTCTGACAGTGTGACACTCATTCAGTACTGTCCCTTGGACAGTGTGACACTCCCTCAGTTCTGTCCATCTGACAGAGTGACATTCCCTCAGTTCTGTCCCTCTGACAGTGTGACCATCCCTCAGTACTGTCCCTCTTACAGTGTGACACTCATTCGGTACTGTCCCTAAGGCAGTGTGACACTCATTCAGTACTGTCCCTCTGACAGTGTGACACTCACTCAGTACTGTCCCTTCAACAGTGTGACACTCCCTCAGTACTGTCCCTTTGACAGTGTGACACTCCCTCAGTACTGTCCCTTCGACAGTGTGACACTCTCTCAGTACTGTCCCTCTGACAGTGTGACACTCCCTCAGTACTGTTCCTCTGACAGTGTGACCCTCCCTCAGTTCTGTCCATCTGACAGAGTGACATTCCCTCAGTACTGTCCCTCTGACAGTGTGACACTCATTCAGTACTGTCCCTAAGACAGTGTGACACTCACTCAGTACTGTCCCTCTGACAGTGTGACACTCACTCAGTACTGTCCCTTCAACAGTGTGACACTGCCTCAGTACTGTCCCTTCGACAGTGTGACACTTATTCAGTACTGTCCCTTCAACAGTGTGACACTCCCTCAGTACTGTCCCTTTGACAGTGTGACACTCCGTCAGTACTGTCCCTTCGACAGTGTGACACTCTCTCAGTACTGTCCCTCTGACAGTGTGACACTCCCTCAGTACTGTCCCTTTGACAGTGTGACACTCCGTCAGTACTGTCCCTTCGACAGTGTGACACTCTCTCAGTACTGTCCCTCTGACAGTGTGACACTCCCTCAGTACTGTCCGTTCGACAGTGTGACACACCCTCAGTTCTGTCCATCTGACACAGTGACATTCCCTCAGTACTGTTCCTCTGACAGTGTGACACTCATTCAGTACTGTCCCTAAGACAGTGTGACACTCACTCAGTACTGTCCCTCTGACAGTGTGACATTCACTCAGGACTGTCCCTTCAACAGTGTGACACTCACTCAGTACTGTCCCTTCGGCAGTGTGACACTCCCTCAGTACTGTCCCTTCGACAGTGTGACACTCATTCTGTACTGTCCCTCTGACAGTGTGACACTCCCTGAGTTCTGTCCATCTGACAGGGTGACACTCCCTCACTACTGTTCCTCCCTCAGTGCTGTTCCTCTGACAGTGTGACACTCGCTCAGTACCGTCCCTGTTATTTGTGACACTCGCTCAGCACCATCCCTCTGACAGTGTGACACTCCCTCAATATTGTCCCTCCGATAATGTAGCTCTCCCTCAGTACTGTTCCTCTCACAGTGTTACACTCCCTCAGTACTGTCCCTTCGACAGTGTGACACTCTCTCAGTACCGTCCCTCCGACAATTTGACACTCCATCAGTACAGTCCTTCCGACAGTGTGACACTCCCTCAATTCTGTCCCTCTGACAGAGTGACACTCCCTCAAATCTGTCCATCTGACAATGTAAATCTCTCTCGGTAATGTCCGACAGAGTCACACTCCCTCCATACTGTTCCTCCGACACTGTGCCAATCCCTCAGTACTGTCCATCTGACAGTGTGACACTCCCTCTGTATTGTCCCTTCGACAGTGTGACTCTCCCTCAGTACTGTCCCTTTGACAGTGTGACACTCCATCAGTTCTTTCCCTCTGACAGTGTGACACGCACTCAGTACTTTCCGTCCAATAGTATAACCACCCCTCGGTGCTATCCCTCCGAAAGTGTGACGCCCCGTCTATACTGTCCCTCCGACAACATGACACCCCCGCAATACCGTCCCTCCGACAGTTTGACAGTCCCTCAGTACTGTCCCTCCGACAGTGTGACACTCCGTCAGTACTCTCCTTCTGACAGTGTGACATTCCCTCAGTACTGTCCCTCTGACAGTGTGACACTCATTCACTACTATCAGTATGACAGTCTGACACTCACTCAGTACTGTCCCTCTGAGAGTGTGACACCCCCTCAGTTCTGTCCCTTCGTCAGTGTGACACTCGCTCAGTACTGTCCCTCGGACGGTATGACACTCATTCACTACTGTCCCTCTGACAGTGTGACACTCATTCAGTACAGTCCCCATGAGAGTGTGACACTCCCTCAGTACTGTCCCTTCGACACTGTGACACTCCCTCAGTACTGTCCCTTCGACAATGTGACACTCCCTCAGTTCTGTCCAACTGACAGTGTGACACGCCCTCAGTACTGTCCCTTCGACAGTGTGACACTCCCTCAGTTCTGTCCCTTTGACAGTGTGACACTCATTCAGTACTGTTTCTATGACAGTGTGACACTCATTCAGTACTGTTCCTCTGACAGTGTGACAATCCCTTAGTACTGTCCCTCTCACAGTGTGACACTCATTCAGTACTGTCCCTAAGACAGTGTGACACTCACTCAGTACTGTCCCTCTCTCAGTGTGACACTCACTCAGTACTGTCCCTCTGACAGTGTGACACTCACTCAGTACTGTCCCTTCAACAGTGTGACACTCCCACAGTACTCTCCATCTGACAGTGTGATATTCCCTCAGTACTGTCCCTTTCGACTTTGTGACAGTCCCTCATACTGTCCCTTCGACAGTGTGATACTCCCTCAGTACTGTCCCTCTGACAGTGTGACACTCCCTCAGTACAGTCCTTCCGACAGTGTGGCACTCCCTCAATTCTGTCGCTCCGACAGTGTGACAGTCCCTCAATTCTGTCCATCTGACAGTGTAAATCTCTCTCAGTACTGTCCGACAGAGTGACACTCCATCCATACTGTCCCTCCGACACTGTGCCAATCCCTCAATACTATCCATCTGACAGTGTGACACTCCCTCTGTATTGTCCCTTCAACAGTGTGACACACCCTCAGTACTGTCCCTTTGACAGTGTGACACTCCCTCAGTACTGTCCCTCTGACAGTGTAACACTCATTCAGTACTGTCCCTCTGACAGTGTGACACTCATTCAGTACAGTACCTATGACAGTGTGACACTCCCTCAGTACTGTCCCTTCGACAGTGTGACACTCCCTCAGTACTGTCCCACTGACAGTGTGACACTCCCTCAGTACTGTCCCTCTGACAGTGTGACACTCATTCATACAGTTCCTCTGACAGTGTGAACTCATTCAGTACTGTCCCTCTGACAGTGTGACCCTCATTCAGTATAGTCCCTATGACAGTGTGACACTCATTCAGTACAGTACCTATGACAGTGTGACACTCCCTCAGTACTGTCCCTTCGACAGTGTGACACTCCCTCAGTACTGTCCCACTGACAGTGTGACACTCCCTCAGTACTGTCCCTCTGACAGTGTGACACTCATTCATACAGTTCCTCTGACAGTGTGAACTCATTCAGTACTGTCCCTCTGACAGTGTGACCCTCATTCAGTATAGTCCCTATGACAGTGTGACACTCATTCAGTACAGTACCTATGACAGTGTGACACTCCCTCAGTACTGTCCCTTCGACAGTGTGACACTCCCTCAGTACTGTCCCACTGACAGTGTGACACTCCCTCAGTACTGTCCCTTCGACAGTGTGACACTACCTCAGTTCTGTCCCTCTGGCAGTGTGACACTCCATCAGTACTGTCTCTTCGACAGTGTGACACTCCCTCAGTACTGTCCCTTCGACAGTGTGACACTACCTCAGTTCTGTCCCTCTGTCAGTGTGGCACTCCATCAGTACTGTCTCTTCGACAGTGTGACACTCCCTCAGTACTGTCCCTTCGACAGTGTGACACTCCCTCAGTTCTGTCCCTCTGATAGTGTGACACTCCCTCAGTTCTGTCCCTCTGACAGTGTGACACTCCCTCAGTACTGTCTCTCTGACAGTGCCACACTCTCTCAGTACTGTCCGTCTGACAGCGTGAATCTCTCTCAGTACTGTCCTACTAAGTGACACTCCCTCCATACTGTCTCTCCAACACTGTGCCAAGCCCTCAGTACTGTCCATCTGACAGTGTGACACTCCATCTGTATTATCCCTCCGACAGTGTGACATTCCCTTATTACTGTCCCTCAGACAGTGTGACACTACTCAGAGCTGACCATCCGACAATGTGACCCTCCCTGAGGACTATCTCTCCGATATTGTGACTGCCCCTCTGACAGTGTGACACTCCCTCAGTACTGTCCCTCTGAGGGCGTGACGCTGCCCCAGTACTATCCCTCTGACATTGTCACACACCCTCTGTTCGCTCCCTCCAACAATGTGACGCCTTCTCGGTACTGCCACTCTGACAGTGTGACACTTCCTCAGTACCGTCCCTCCGACAGTCTGACACTCATTCAGACCTGTCCCTATAACAGTGTGACACTCCCACAGTACTCTCCATCTGACAGTGCAACACTCATTCAGTACTGTCCCTCTGACAGTGTGATATTCCCTCAGTACTGTCCCTTCGACTTTGTGACATTCCCTCATACTGTCCCTTCGACAGTGTGATACTCCCTCAGTACTGTCCCTCTGACAGCGTGACACTCCCTCAGTACAGTCCTTCCGACAGTGTGGCACTCCCTCCATTCTGTCCCTCTGACAGTGTGACAGTCCCTCAATTCTGTCAATCTGACAGTGTAAATCTCTCTCAGTACTGTCCGACAGACTGACACTCCATCCATACTGTCCCTCCGACACTGTGCCAATCCCTCAATACTATCCATCTGACAGTGTGACACTCCCTCTGTATTGTCCCTTCGACAGTGTGACACACCCTCAGTACTGTCCCTTTGACAGTGTGACACTCCCTCAGTACTGTCCCTCTGACAGTGTAACACTCATTCAGTACTGTCCCTCTGACAGTGTGACACTCATTCAGTACAGTACCTATGACAGTGTGACACTCCCACAGTACTGTCCCTTCGACAGTGTGACACTCCCTCAGTACTGTCCCACTGACAGTGTGACACTCCCTCAGTACTGTCCCTCTGACAGTGTGACACTCATTCATACAGTTCCTCTGACAGTGTGAACTCATTCAGTACAGTCCCTCTGACAGTATGACCCTAATTCAGTATAGTCCCTATGACAGTGTGACACTCCCTCAGTACTGTCCCTTCGACAGTGTGACACTCCCTCAGTACTGTCCCTTCGACAGTGTGACACTACCTCAGTTCTGTCCCTCTGGCAGTGTGACACTCCATCAGTACTGTCTCTTCGACAGTGTGACACTCCCTCAGTACTGTCCCTTCGACAGTGTGACACTACCTCAGTTCTGACTCTCTGGCAGTGTGACACTCCATCAGTACTGTCTCTTCGACAGTGTGACACTCCCTCAGTACTGTCCCTTCGACAGTGTGACACTCCCTCAGTTCTGTCCCTCTGATAGTGTGACACTCCCTCAGTTCTGTCCCTCTGACAGTGTGACACTCCCTCAGTACTGTCTCTCTGACAGTGTGACACTCTCTCAGTACTGTCCGTCTGACAGCGTGAATCTCTCTCAGTACTGTCCTACTAAGTGACACTCCCTCCATACTGTCTCTCCAACACTGTGCCAAGCCCTCAGTACTGTCCATCTGACAGTGTGACACTCCCTCTGTATTATCCCTCCGACAGTGTGACATTCCCTTAGTACTGTCCCTCAGACAGTGTGACACTACTCAGAGGTGTCTGTTTGACAATGTGACCCTCCCTGAGGACTATCTCTCCGATATTGTGACTGCCCCTCTGACAGTGTGACAGTCCCTCAGTACTGTCCCTCTGAGGGTGTGACGCTCCCTCAGTACTGTCCCTCTGACATTGTAACACACCCTCTGTTCGCTTCCTCCAACAATGTGACGCCTTCTCGGTACTGCCACTCCGACAGTGTGACACTTCCTCAGTACCGTCCCTCCGACAGTGTGACACTCATTCAGACCTGTCCCTATGACAGTGTGACACTCCCACAGTACTGTCCCTCTGACAGTGTGACACTCCCTCAGTACTGTCCATCTGACAGTGTAACACTCATTCAGTACTGTCCCTCTGACAGTGTGACACTCCCTCAGTACTGTCCATCTGACAGTGTAACACTCATTCAGTACTGTCCCTCTGAGAGTGTGATATTCCCTCAGTACTATCCCTTCGACTTTGTGACATTCCCTCATACTGTCCCTTCGACAGTGTGATACTCCCTCAATACTGTCCCTCTGACAGTGTGACACTCCCTCAGTACTGTCCCTCTGACAGTGTGACACTCATTCAGACCTGTCCCTATCACAGCGTGACACTCACTCAGTACTGTCCCTCTGACAGTGTGACCCTCATTCAGTATAGTCCCTCTGGCAGTGTGACACTCCGTCAGTACTGTCCCTTCGACAGTGTGACACTTCCTCAGTACCGTCCCTCCGACAGTGTGACACTCATTCAGACCTGTCCCTATGACAGTGTAACACTCATTCAGTACTATCCCTCTGACAGTGTGATACTCCCTCAGTACTGTCCCTTCGATTTTGTGACATTCCCTCATACTGTCCCTTCGACAGTGTGATGCTCCCTCAGTACTGTCTCTTCGACAGTGTGACACTCCCTCAGTACTGTCCTTCTGACAGTGTGACACTCATTCAGTACTGTCCCTTTGACAGTGTGACACTCATTCAGTACTGTCCCTTCGACAGTGTGAGATTCCCTCAGTACTTTTCCTTCGACAGTGTGACACTCCCTCAGTTCTGTCCCTCTTACAGAGTGCACTCCCTCAGTACTGTCCCTCTGACATTGTAACACTCATTCATTACTGTCTTTCTGACAGTGTGACTCTCCCTCAGTACTGTTCCTTCGACAGTGTGACACTCCCTCAGTACTGTCCCTTCGACAGTGTGACACTCACTCCGTACTGTCCCTTCAACAGTGTGACACTGCCTCAGTACTGTCCCTTCGACAGTGTGACACTCATTCATACAGTTCCTCTGACAGTGTGAACTTGTTCAGTACAGTCCCTCTGACAGTGTGACCCTAATTCAGTATAGTCCCTATGACAGTGTGACACTCCCTCAGTACTGTCCCTTCGACAGTGTGACACTCCCTCAGTACTGTCCCTTCGACAGTGTGACACTACCTCAGTTCTGTCCCTCTGGCAGTGTGACACTCCATCAGTACTGTCTCTTCGACAGTGTGACACTCCCTCAGTACTGTCCCTTCGACAGTGTGACACTACCTCAGTTCTGTCCCTCTGGCAGTGTGACACTCCATCAGTACTGTCTCTTCGACAGTGTGACACTCCCTCAGTACTGTCCCTTCGACAGTGTGACACTCCCTCAGTTCTGTCCCTCTGATAGTGTGACACTCCCTCAGTTCTGTCCCTCTGACAGTGTGACACTCCCTCAGTACTGTCTCTCTGACAGTGTGACACTCTCTCAGTACTGTCCGTCTGACAGCGTGAATCTCTCTCAGTACTGTCCTACTAAGTGACACTCCCTTCATACTGTCTCTCCAACACTGTGCCAAGCCCTCAGTACTGTCCATCTGACAGTGTGACACTCCCTCTGTATTATCCCTCCGACAGTGTGACATTCCCTTAGTACTGTCCCTCAGACAGTGTGACACTACTCAGAGGTGTCTGTTTGACAATGTGAACCTCCCTGAGGACTATCTCTCCGATATTGTGACTGCCCCTCTGACAGTGTGACAGTCCCTCAGTACTGTCCCTCTGAGGGTGTGACGCTCCCTCAGTACTGTCCCTCTGACATTGTAACACACCCTCTGTTCGCTTCCTCCAACAATGTGACGCCTTCTCGGTACTGCCACTCCGACAGTGTGACACTTCCTCAGTACCGTCCCTCCGACAGTGTGACACTCATTCAGACCTGTCCCTATGACAGTGTGACACTCTCACAGTACTGTCCCTCTGACAGTGTGACACTCCCTCAGTACTGTCCATCTGACAGTGTAACACTCATTCAGTACTGTCCCTCTGACAGTGTGACACTCCCTCAGTACTGTCCATCTGACAGTGTAAAACTCATTCAGTACTGTCCCTCTGAGAGTGTGATATTCCCTCAGTACTGTCCCTTCGACTTTGTGACATTCCCTCATACTGTCCCTTCGACAGTGTGATACTCCCTCAATACTGTCCCTCTGACAGTGTGACACTCCCTCAGTACTGTCCCTCTGACAGTGTGACACTCATTCAGACCTGTCCCTATCACAGCGTGACACTCACTCAGTACTGTCCCTCTGACAGTGTGACCCTCATTCAGTATAGTCCCTCTGGCAGTGTGACACTCCGTCAGTACTGTCCCTTCGACAGTGTGACACTTCCTCAGTACCGTCCCTCCGACAGTGTGACACTCATTCAGACCTGTCCCTATGACAGTGTAACACTCATTCAGTACTATCCCTCTGACAGTGTGATACTCCCTCAGTACTGTCCCTTCGATTTTGTGACATTCCCTCATACTGTCCCTTCGACAGTGTGATGCTCCCTCAGTACTGTCCCTCTGACAGTGTGACACTCATTCAGACCTGTCCCTATGACAGTGTGACACTCCCTCAATACTGTCCATCTGACAGTGTAACCCTCATTCAGTACTGTCCCTCAGACAATGTGACACTCCCTCAGTACTGTCTCTTCGACAGTGTGACACTCCCTCAGTACTGTCCTTCTGACAGTGTGACACTCATTCAGTACTGTCCCTTTGACAGTGTGACACTCATTCAGTACTGTCCCTTCGACAGTGTGAGATTCCCTCAGTACTTTTCCTTCGACAGTGTGACACTCCCTCAGTTCTGTCCCTCTTACAGAGTGCACTCCCTCAGTACTGTCCCTCTGACATTGTAACACTCATTCATTACTGTCTTTCTGACAGTGTGACTCTCCCTCAGTACTGTTCCTTCGACAGTGTGACACTCCCTCAGTACTGTCCCTTCGACAGTGTGACACTCACTCCGTACTGTCCCTTCAACAGTGTGACACTGCCTCAGTACTGTCCCTTCGACAGTGTGACACTCATTCAGTACTGTCCCTCTGACAGTGTGACACTCCCTCAGTACTGTCCCTTCGACAGTGTGACACACCCTCAGTTCTGTCCATCTGACAGAGTGACATTCCCTCAGTACTGTCCCTCTGACAGTGTGACAATCCCTCAGTACTGTTCCTCTGACAGTGTGACACTCATTCAGTACTGTCCCTAAGACAGTGTGACACTCACTCAGTACTGTTCCTCTGACAGTGTGACACTCACTCAGGACTGTCCCTTCAACAGTGTGACACTCGCTCAGTACTGTCCCTTCGGCAGTGTGACACTCCCTCAGTACTGTCCCTTCGACAGTGTGACACTCATTCTGTACTGTCCCTCTGACAGTGTGACACTCCCTTAGTACTGTCCCTTCGACAGTGTGACACTCCCTGAATTCTGTCCCTCTGACAGAGTGACACTGCCTCCGTACTGTTCCTCCCTCAGTACTGTCCCTTCGGCAGTGTGACACTCCCTCAGGACTGTCCCTTCAACAGTGTGACACTCGCTCAGTACTATCCCTTCGGCAGTGTGACACTCCCTCAGTACTGTCCCTTCGACAGTGTGACACTCATTCTGTACTGTCCCTCTGACAGTGTGACACTCCCTGAGTTCTGTCCATCTGACAGAGTGACACTCCCTCACTACTGTTCCTCCCTCAGTACTGTTCCTCTGACAGTGTGACGCTCCCTCAGTACTGTCCCTTTGACAGTGTGACACTCGCTCAGTACCGTCCCTCTTATGTGTGACACCCGCTCAGCACCATCCCTCTGACAGTGTGACACTCCCTCAATATTGTCCCTCTGATAATGTAGCTCTCCCTCAGTACTGTTCCTCTCACAGTGTTACACTCCCTCAGTACTGTCCCTTCGACAGTGTGACACTCTCTCAGTACCGTCCCTCCGACAATTTGACACTCCATCAGTACAGTCCTTCCGACAGTGTGACACTCCCTCAATTCTGTCCCTCTGACAGTGTGACACTCCCTCAAATCTGTCCATCTGACAATGTAAATCTCTCTCAGTAATGTCCGACAGAGTCACACTCCCTCCATACTGTTCCTCCGACACTGTGCCAATCCCTCAATACTGTCCATCTGACAGTGACACTCCCTCTGTATTGTCCCTTCGACAGTGTGACTGTCCCTCAGTACTGTCCCTTTGACAGTGTGACACTCCATCAGTTCTTTCCCTCTGACAGTGTGACACGCACTCAGTACTTTCCGTCCAATAGTATGACCACCCCTCGGTGCTAACCCTCCGAAAGTGTGACGCCCCGTCTATACTGTCCCTCTGAGAACATGACACCCCCGCAATACCGTCCCTCCGACAGTTTGACACTCCCTCAGTACTGTCCCTCCGACAGTGTGACACTCCGTCAGTACTCTCCTTCTGACAGTGTGACATTCCCTCAGTACTGTCCCTCTGACAGTGTGACACTCATTCAGTACAGTCCCCATCAGAGTGTGACACTCCCTCAGTACTGTCCCTTCGACACTGTGACACTCCCTCAGTACTGTCCCTTCGACAATGTGACACTCCCTCAGTTCTGTCCCACTGACAGTGTGACACGCCCTCAGTACTGTCCCTTCGACAGTGTGACACTCCCTCAGTACTGTCCCTTCGACAGTGTGACACTCCCTCAGTTCTGTCCCTTTGACAGTGTGACACTCATTCAGTACTGTTTCTATGACAGTGTGACACTCATTCAGTACTGTACCTCTGACAGTGTGACACTCATTCAGTACAGTCCCCATCAGAGTGTGACACTCCCTCAGTACTGTCCCTTCGACACTGTGACACTCCCTCAGTACTGTCCCTTCGACAATGTGACACTCCCTCAGTTCTGTCCCACTGACAGTGTGACACGCCCTCAGTACTGTCCCTTCGACAGTGTGACACTCCCTCAGTACTGACCCTCTGACAGTGTGACACTCCCTCAGTACTGTCCCTCTGACAGTGTGACACTCATTCAGACCTGTCCCTATGACAGTGTGACACTCCCTCAGTACTGTTCCTCTGACAGTGTGACACTCCCTCAATACTGTCCATCTGACAGTGTAACACTCATTCAGTACTGTCCCTCAGACAATGTGACACTCCCTCACTGCTGTCTCTTCGACAGTGTGACACTCCCTCAGTACTGTCCTTCTGACAGTGTGACACTCATTCAGTACTGTCCCTTTGACAGTGTAACACTCATTCAGTGCTGTCCCTTTGACAGTGTGACACTCATTCAGTACTGTCCCTTCGACATTGTGAGATTCCCTCAGTACTTTTCCTTCGACAGTGTGACACTCCCTCAGTACTGTCCCTCTTACAGAGTGCACTGCCTCATTACTGTCCCTCTGACATTGTAACACTCATTCATTACTGTCTTTCAGACAGTGTGACTCTCCCTCAGTACTGTTCCTTCGACAGTGTGACACTCACTCAGTACTGTCCCTTCGACAGTGTGACACTCCCTCAGTACTGTCCCTTCGACAGTGTGACACTCTCTCAGTTCTGTCCCTTTGACAGTGTGACACTCATTCAGTACTGTTTCTATGACAGTGTGACACTCCCTCAGTACTGTCCCTTCGACAGTGTGACACTCCCTCAGTACTGTCCCTTCGACAGTGTGACACTCCCTCAGTACTGTCCCTTCGACAGTGTGACACACCCTCAGTTCTGTCCATCTGACAGAGTGACATTCCCTCAGTACTGTCCCTCTGACAGTGTGACAATCCCTCAGTACTATTCCTCTGACAGTGTGACACTCATTCAGTACTGTCCCTAAGATAGTGTGACACTCACTCAGTACTGTTCCTCTGACAGTGTGACACTCACTCAGGACTGTCCCTTCAACAGTGTGACACTCGCTCAGTACTGTCCCTTCGGCAGTGTGACACTCCCTCAGTACTGTCCCTTCGACAGTGTGACACTCATTCTGTACTGTCCCTCTGACAGTGTGACACTCCCTCAGTACTGTCCCTTCGACAGTGTGACACTCCCTGAATTCTGTCCATCTGACAGAGTGACACTCCCTCACTACTGTTCCTCCCTCAGTACTGTCCCTTCGGCAGTGTGACACTCCCTCAGGACTGTCCCTTCAACAGTGTGACACTCGCTCAGTACTGTCCCTTCGGCAGTGTGACACTCCCTCAGTACTGTCCCTTCGACAGTGTGACACTCATTCTGTACTGTCCCTCTGACAGTGTGACACTCCCTGAGTTCTGTCCATCTGACAGAGTGACACTCCCTCACTACTGTTCCTCCCTCAGTACTGTTCCTCTGACAGTGTGACGCTCCCTCAGTACTGTCCCTTTGACAGTGT
The DNA here is from genome assembly GCF_030028105.1 of Mobula birostris. NCBI lineage: Eukaryota > Metazoa > Chordata > Chondrichthyes > Myliobatiformes > Myliobatidae > Mobula > Mobula birostris. The sequence continues at coordinate 35,316 of NW_027275331.1, forward strand.
GACACTCGCTCAGTACCGTCCCTCTTATGTGTGACACTCGCTCAGCACCATCCCTCTGACAGTGTGACACTCCCTCAATATTGTCCCTCCGATAATGTAGCTCTCCCTCAGTACTGTTCCTCTCACAGTGTTACACTCCCTCAGTACTGTCCCTTCGACAGTGTGACACTCTCTCAGTACCGTCCCTCCGACAATTTGACACTCCATCAGTACAGTCCTTCCGACAGTGTGACACTCCCTCAATTCTGTCCCTCTGACAGTGTGACACTCCCTCAAATCTGTCCATCTGACAATGTAAATCTCTCTCAGTAATGTCCGACAGAGTCACACTCCCTCCATACTGTTCCTCCGACACTGTGCCAATCCCTCAGTACTGTCCATCTGACAGTGACACTCCCTCTGTATTGTCCCTTCGACAGTGTGACTGTCCCTCAGTACTGTCCCTTTGACAGTGTGACACTCCATCAGTTCTTTCCCTCTGACAGTGTGACACGCACTCAGTACTTTCCGTCCAATAGTATGACCACCCCTCGGTGCTATCCCTCCGAAAGTGTGACGCTCCGTCTATACTGTCCCTCTGAGAACATGACACCCCCGCAATACCGTCCCTCCGACAGTTTGACACTCCCTCAGTACTGTCCCTCCGACAGTGTGACACTCCGTCAGTACTCTCCTTCTGACAGTGTGACATTCCCTCAGTACTGTCCCTCTGACAGTGTGACACTCATTCAGTACAGTCCCCATCAGAGTGTGACACTCCCTCAGTACTGTCCCTTCGACACTGTGACACTCCCTCAGTACTGTCCCTTCGACAATGTGACACTCCCTCAGTTCTGTCCCACTGACAGTGTGACACGCCCTCAGTACTGTCCCTTCGACAGTGTGACACTCCCTCAGTACTGTCCCTTCGACAGTGTGACACTCCCTCAGTACTGTCCCTTCGACAGTGTGACACTCCCTCAGTTCTGTCCCTTTGACAGTGTGACACTCATTCAGTACTGTTTCTATGACAGTGTGACACTCATTCAGTACTGTACCTCTGACAGTGTGACACTCATTCAGTACAGTCCCCATCATAGTGTGACACTCCCTCAGTACTGTCCCTTCGACACTGTGACACTCCCTCAGTACTGTCCCTTCGACAATGTGACACTCCCTCAGTTCTGTCCCACTGACAGTGTGACACGCCCTCAGTACTGTCCCTTCGACAGTGTGACACTCCCTCAGTACTGACCCTCTGACAGTGTGACACTCCCTCAGTACTGTCCCTCTGACAGTGTGACACTCATTCAGACCTGTCCCTATGACAGTGTGACACTCCCTCAGTACTGTCCCTCTGACAGTGTGACACTCCCTCAATACTGTCCCTTTGACAGTGTAACACTCATGCAGTACTGTCCCTTTGACAGTGTGACACTCATTCAGTACTGTCCCTTCGACAGTGTGAGATTCCCTCAGTACTTTTCCTTCGACAGTGTGACACTCCCTCAGTACTGTCCCTCTTAGAGTGCACTCCCTCATTACTGTCCCTCTGACATTGTAACACTCATTCATTACTGTCTTTCAGACAGTGTGACTCTCCCTCAGTACTGTTCCTTCGACAGTGTGACACTCCCTCAGTACTGTCCCTTCGACAGTGTGACACTCTCTCAGTACTGTCCCTTCGACAGTGTGACACTCCCTCAGTTCTGTCCCTTTGACAGTGTGACACTCATTCAGTACTGTTTCTATGACAGTGTGACACTCATTCAGTACTGTACCTCTGACAGTGTGACACTCTCTCAGTACTGTCCGTCTGACAGCATGAATCTCTCTCAGTACTGTCCTACTAAGTGACACTCCCTCCATACTGTCTCTCCAACACTGTGCCAAGCCCTCAGTACTGTCCATCTGACAGTGTGACACTCCCTCTGTATTATCCCTCCGACAGTGTGACATTCCCTTAGTACTGTCCCTCAGACAGTGTGACACTACTCAGAGCTGTCTGTTTGACAATGTGACCCTCCCTGAGGACTATCTCTCCGATATTGTGACAGCCCCTCGGTGCTGCCCCTCTGACAGTGTGACAGTCCCTCAGTACTGTCCCTCTGAGGGTGTGACACTCCCTCAGTGCTGTCCCTCTGACATTGTCACACACCCTCTGTTCGCTTCCTCCAACAATGTGACGCCTTCTCGGTACTGCCACTCCGACAGTGTGACTCTCCCTCAGTACTGTTCCTTCGACAGTGTGATACTCCCTCAGTACTGTCCCTTCGACAGTGTGACACTCCCTCAGTACTGTCCCTTCGACAGTGTGACACTCCCTCAGTTCTGTCCCTTTGACAGTGTGACACTCATTCTGTACTGTTTCTATGACAGTGTGACACTCATTCAGTACTGTACCTCTGACAGTGTGACACTCTCTCAGTACTGTCCGTCTGACAGCATGAATCTCTCTCAGTACTGTCCTACTAAGTGACACTCCCTCCATACTGTCTCTCCAACACTGTGCCAAGCCCTCAGTACTGTCCATCTGACAGTGTGACACTCCCTCTGTATTATCCCTCCGACAGTGTGACATTCCCTTAGTACTGTCCCTCAGACAGTGTGACACTACTCAGAGCTGTCTGTTTGACAATGTAACCCTCCCTGAGGACTATCTCTCCGATATTGTGACAGCCCCTCGGTGCTGCCCCTCTGACAGTGTGACAGTCCCTCAGTACTGTCCCTCTGAGGGTGTGACACTCCCTCAGTACTGTCCCTCTGACATTGTCACACACCCTCTGTTCGCTTCCTCCAACAATGTGACGCCTTCTCGGTACTGCCACTCCGACACTGTGACACTTCCTCAGTACCGTCCCTCCGACAGTGTGACACTCATTCAGACCTGTCCCTATGACAGTGTGACACTCCCACAGTACTGTCCCTCTGACAGTGTGACACTCCCTCAGAACTGTCCATCTGACAGTGTAACACTCATTCAGTACTGTCCCTCTGACAGTGTGACACTCCCTCAGTACTGTCCATCTGACAGTGTAACACTCATTCAGTACTGTCCCTCTGAGAGTGTGATATTCCCTCAGTACTGTCCCTTCGACTTTCTGACATTCCCTCATACTGTCCCTTCGACAGTGTGATACTCCCTCAATACTGTCCCTCTGACAGTGTGACACTCCCTCAGTACTGTCCCTCTGACAGTCTGACACTCATTCAGACCTGTCCCTATCACAGCGTGACACTCACTCAGTACTGTCCCTCTGACAGTGTGACCCTCATTCAGTATAGTCCCTCTGGCAGTGTGACACTCCGTCAGTACTGTCACTTCGACAGTGTGACACTTCCTCAGTACCGTCCCTCCGACAGTGTGACACTCATTCAGACCTGTCCCTATGACAGTGTAACACTCTTTCAGTACTATCCCTCTGACAGTGTGATACTCCCTCAGTACTGTCCATTCGATTTTGTGACATTCCCTCATACTGTCCCTTCGACAGTGTGATGCTCCCTCAGTACTGTCCCTCTGACAGTGTGACACTCCCTCAGTACTGTCCCTCTGACAGTGTGACACTCATACAGACCTGTCCCTATGACAGTGTGACACTCCCTCAGTACTGTCCCTCTGACAGTGTGACACTCCCTCAATACTGTCCATCTGACAGTGTAACACTCATTCAGTACTGTCCCCCAGACAATGTGACACTCCCTCAGTACTGTCTCTTCGACAGTGTGACACTCCCTCAGTACTGTCCCTCTGACAGTGTGACACTCCCTCAGTACTGTCCATCTGACAGTGTAACACTCATTCAGTACTGTCCCTCTGAGAGTTTGATATTCCCTCAGTACTGTCCCTTCGACTTTGTGACATTCCCTCATACTGTCCCTTCGACAGTGTGATACTCCCTCAATACTGTCCCTCTGACAGTGTGACACTCCCTCAGTACTGTCCCTCTGACAGTGTGACACTCATTCAGACCTGTCCCTATCACAGCGTGACACTCACTCAGTACTGTCCCTCTGACAGTGTGACCCTCATTCAGTATAGTCCCTCTGGCAGTGTGACACTCCGTCAGTACTGTCCCTTCGACAGTGTGACACTTCCTCAGTACCGTCCCTCTGACAGTGTGACACTCATTCAGACCTGTCCCTATGACAGTGTAACACTCATTCAGTACTATCCCTCTGACAGTGTGATACTCCCTCAGTACTGTCCATTCGATTTTGTGACATTCCCTCATACTGTCCCTTCGACAGTGTGACACTCTCTCAGTACCGTCCCTCCGACAATTTGACACTCCATCAGTACAGTCCTTCCGACAGTGTGACACTCCCTCAATTCTGTCCCTCTGACAGTGTGACACTCCCTCAAATCTGTCCATCTGACAATGTAAATCTCTCTCAGTAATGTCCGACAGAGTCACACTCCCTCCATACTGTTCCTCCGACACTGTGCCAATCCCTCAGTACTGTCCATCTGACAGTGTGACACTCCCTCTGTATTGTCCCTTCGACAGTGTGACTGTCCCTCAGTACTGTCCCTTTGACAGTGTGACACTCCATCAGTTCTTTCCCTCTGACAGTGTGACACGCACTCAGTACTTTCCGTCCAATAGTATGACCACCCCTCGGCGCTATCCCTCCGAAAGTGTGACGCCCCGTCTATACTGTCCCTCTGAGAACATGACACCCCCGCAATACCGTCCCTCCGACAGTTTGACACTCCCTCAGTACTGTCCCTCCGACAGTGTGACACTCCGTCAGTACTCTCCTTCTGACAGTGTGACATTCCCTCAGTACTGTCCCTCTGACAGTGTGACACTCCTTCAGTACAGTCCCCATCAGAGTGTGACACTCCCTCAGTACTGTCCCTTCGACACTGTGACACTCCCTCAGTACTGTCCCTTCGACAATGTGACACTCCCTCAGTTCTGTCCCACTGACAGTGTGACACGCCCTCAGTACTGTCCCTTCGACAGTGTGACACTCCCTCAGTACTGTCCCTTCGACAGTGTGACACTCCCTCAGTACTGTCCCTTCGACAGTGTGACACTCCCTCAGTTCTGTCCCTTTGACAGTGTGACACTCATTCAGTACTGTTTCTATGACAGTGTGACACTCATTCAGTACTGTACCTCTGACAGTGTGACACTCATTCAGTACAGTCCCCATCATAGTGTGACACTCCCTCAGTACTGTCCCTTCGACACTGTGACACTCCCTCAGTACTGTCCCTTCGACAATGTGACACTCCCTCAGTTCTGTCCCACTGACAGTGTGACACGCCCTCAGTACTGTCCCTTCGACAGTGTGACACTCCCTCAGTACTGACCCTCTGACAGTGTGACACTCCCTCAGTACTGTCCCTCTGACAGTGTGACACTCCCTCAATACTGTCCATCTGACAGTGTAACACTCATTCAGTACTGTCCCTCAGACAATGTGACACTCCCTCAGTACTGTCTCTTCGACAGTGTGACACTCCCTCAGTACTGTCCTTCTGACAGTGTGACACTCATTCAGTACTGTCCCTTTGACAGTGTAACACTCATTCAGTACTGTCCCTTTGACAGTGTGACACTCATTCAGTACTGTCCCTTCGACAGTGTGAGATTCCCTCAGTACTTTTCCTTCGACAGTGTGACACTCCCTCAGTACTGTCCCTCTTACAGAGTGCACTCCCTCATTACTGTCCCTCTGACATTGTAACACTCATTCATTACTGTCTTTCAGACAGTGTGACTCTCCCTCAGTACTGTTCCTTCGACAGTGTGACACTCCCTCAGTACTGTCCCTTCAACAGTGTAACACTCACTTAGTACTGTCCCTTCGACAGTGTGACACTCCCTCAGTTCTGTCCCTTTGACAGTGTGACACTCATTCAGTACTGTTTCTATGACAGTGTGACACTCATTCAGTACTGTCCCTCTGACAGCGTGACACTCTCTCAGTACTGTCCGTCTGACAGCATGAATCTCTCTCAGTACTGTCCTACTAAGTGACACTCCCTCCATACTGTCTCTCCAACACTGTGCCAAGCCCTCAGTACTGTCCATCTGACAGTGTGACACTCCCTCTGTATTATCCCTCCGACAGTGTGACATTCCCTTAGTACTGTCCCTCAGACAGTGTGACATTACTCAGAGGTGTCTGTTTGACAATGTGACCCTCCCTGAGGACTATCTCTCCGATATTGTGACAGCCCCTCGGTGCTGCCCCTCTGACAGTGTGACAGTCCCTCAGTACTGTCCCTCTGAGGGTGTGACACTCCCTCAGTGCTGTCCCTCTGACATTGTCACACACCCTCTGTTCGCTTCCTCGAATAATGTGACGCCTTCTCGGTACTGCCACTCCGACAGTGTGACTCTCCCTCAGTGCTGTTCCTTCGACAGTGTGACACTCCCTCAGTACTGTCCCTTCGACAGTGTGACACTCCCTCAGTACTGTCCCTTCGACAGTGTGACACTCCCTCAGTTCTGTCCCTTTGACAGTGTGACACTCATTCAGTACTGTTTCTATGACAGTGTGACACTCATTCAGTACTGTACCTCTGACAGTGTGACACTCTCTCAGTACTGTCCGTCTGACAGCATGAATCTCTCTCAGTACTGTCCTACTAAGTGACACTCCCTCAATACTGTCTCTCCAACACTGTGCCAAGCCCTCAGTACTGTCCATCTGACAGTGTGACACTCCCTCTGTATTATCCCTCCGACAGTGTGACATTCCCTTAGTACTGTCCCTCAGACAGTGTGACACTACTCAGAGCTGTCTGTTTGACAATGTGACCCTCCCTGAGGACTATCTCTCCGATATTGTGACAGCCCCTCGGTGCTGCCCCTCTGACAGTGTGACAGTCCCTCAGTACTGTCCCTCTGAGGGTGTGACACTCCCTCAGTACTGTCCCTCTGACATTGTCACACACCCTCTGTTCGCTCCCTCCAACAATGTGACGCCTTCTCGGTACTGCCACTCCGACAGTGTGACTCTCCCTCAGTACTGTTCCTTCGACAGTGTGACACTCCCTCAGTACTGTCCCTTCGACAGTGTGACACTCCCTCAGTACTGTCCCTTCGACAGTGTGACACTCCCTCAGTTCTGTCCCTTTGACAGTGTGACACTCATTCTGTACTGTTTCTATGACAGTGTGACACTCATTCAGTACTGTACCTCTGACAGTGTGACACTCTCTCAGTACTGTCCGTCTGACAGCATGAATCTCTCTCAGTACTGTCCTACTAAGTGACACTCCCTCCATACTGTCTCTCCAACACTGTGCCAAGCCCTCAGTACTGTCCATCTGACAGTGTGACACTCCCTCTGTATTATCCCTCCGACAGTGTGACATTCCCTTAGTACTGTCCCTCAGACAGTGTGACACTACTCAGAGCTGTCTGTTTGACAATGTGACCCTCCCTGAGGACTATCTCTCCGATATTGTGACAGCCCCTCGGTGCTGCCCCTCTGACAGTGTGACAGTCCCTCAGTACTGTCCCTCTGAGGGTGTGACACTCCCTCAGTACTGTCCCTCTGACATTGTCACACACCCTCTGTTCGCTTCCTCCAACAATGTGACGCCTTCTCGGTACTGCCACTCCGACAGTGTGACACTTCCTCAGTACCGTCCCTCCGACAGTGTGACACTCATTCAGACCTGTCTCTATGACAGTGTGACACTCCCACAGTACTGTCCCTCTGACAGTGTGACACTCCCTCAGAACTGTCCATCTGACAGTGTAACACTCATTCAGTACTGTCCCTCTGACAGTGTGACACTCCCTCAGTACTGTCCATCTGACAGTGTAGCACTCATTCAGTACTGTCCCCCTGAGAGTGTGATATTCCCTCAGTACTGTCCCTTCGACTTTCTGACATTCCCTCATACTGTCCCTTCGACAGTGTGATACTCCCTCAATACTGTCCCTCTGACAGTGTGACACTCCCTCAGTACTGTCCCTCTGACAGTCTGACACTCATTCAGACCTGTCCCTATCACAGCGTGACACTCACTCAGTACTGTCCCTCTGACAGTGTGACCCTCATTCAGTATAGTCCCTCTAGCAGTGTGACACTCCGTCAGTACTGTCCCTTCGACAGTGTGACACTTCCTCAGTACCGTCCCTCCGACAGTGTGACACTCATTCAGACCTGTCCCTATGACAGTGTAACACTCATTCAGTACTATCCCTCTGACAGTGTGATACTCCCTCAGTACTGTCCATTCAATTTTGTGACATTCCCTCATACTGTCCCTTCGACAGTGTGATGCTCCCTCAGTACTGTCCCTCTGACAGTGTGACACTCCCTCAGTACTGTCCCTCTGACAGTGTGACACTCATACAGACCTGTCCCTATGACAGTGTGACACTCCCTCAGTACTGTCCCTCTGACAGTGTGACACTCCCTCAGTACTGTCTCTTCGACAGTGTGACACTCCCTCAGTACTGTCCCTCTGACAGTGTGACACTCCCTCAGTACTGTCCATCTGACAGTGTAACACTCATTCAGTACTGTCCCTCTGAGAGTTTGATATTCCCTCAGTACTGTCCCTTCGACTTTGTGACATTCCCTCATACTGTACCTTCGACAGTGTGATACTCCGTCAATACTGTCCCTCTGACAGTGTGACACTCCCTCAGTACTGTCCCTCTGACAGTGTGACACTCATTCAGACCTGTCCCTATCACAGCGTGACACTCACTCAGTACTGTCCCTCTGACAGTGTGACCCTCATTCAGTATAGTCCCTCTGGCAGTGTGACACTCCGTCAGTACTGTCCCTTCGACAGTGTGACACTTCCTCAGTACCGTCCCTCCGACAGTGTGACACTCATTCAGACCTGTCCCTATGACAGTGTAACACTCATTCAGTACTATCCCTCTGACAGTGTGATACTCCCTCAGTACTGTCCATTCGATTTTGTGACATTCCCTCATACTGTCCCTTCGACAGTGTGATGCTCCCTCAGTACTGTCCCTCTGACAGTGTGACACTCCCTCAGTACTGTCCCTCTGACAGTGTGACACTCATTCAGACCTGTCCCTATGACAGTGTGACACTCCCTCAGTACTGTCCCTCTGACAGTGTGACACTCCCTCAATACTGTCCATCTGACAGTGTAACACTCATTCAGTACTGTCCCTCAGACAATGTGACACTCCCTCAGTACTGTCTCTTCGACAGTGTGACACTCCCTCAGTACTGTCCTTCTGACAGTGTGACACTCATTCAGTACTGTCCCTTTGACAGTGTGACACTCATTCAGTACTGTCCCTTCGACAGTGTGAGATTCCCTCAGTTCTGTCCCTCTTACAGAGTGCACTCCCTCAGTACTGTCCCTCTGACATTGTAACACTCATTCATTACTGTCTTTCTGACAGTGTGACTCTCCCTCAGTACTGTTCCTTCGACAGTGTGACACTCCCTCAGTACTGTCCCTTCGACAGTGTGACACTCCCTCAGTACTGTCCCTTCGACAGTGTGACACTCCCTCAGTTCTGTCCCTTTGACAGTGTGACACTCATTCAGTACTGTTTCTATGACAGTGTGACACTCATTCAGTACTGTCCGTCTGACAGCATGAATCTCTCTCAGTACTGTCCTACTAAGTGACACTCCCTCGATACTGCCTCTCCAACACTGTGCCAAGCCCTCAGTACTGTCCATCTGACAGTGTGACACTCCCTCTGTATTATCCCTCCGACAGTGTGACATTCCCTTAGTACTGTCCCTCAGACAGTGTGACACTACTCAGAGCTGTCTGTTTGACAACGTGACCCTCCCTGAGGACTATCTCTCCGATATTGTGACAGCCCCTCGGTGCTGCCCCTCTGACAGTGTGACAGTCCCTCAGTACTGTCCCTCTGAGGGTGTGACACTCCCTCAGTACTGTCCCTCTGACATTGTCACACACCCTCTGTTCGCTCCCTCCAACAATGTGACGCCTTCTCGGTACTGCCACTCCGACAGTGTGACACTTCCTCAGTACCATCCCTCCGACAGTGTGACACTCATTCAGACCTGTCCCTATGACAGTGTGACACTCCCACAGTACTGTCCCTCTGACAGTGTGACACTCCCTCAGTACTGTCCATCTGACAGTGTAACACTCATTCAGTACTCTCCCTCTGACAGTGTGATATTCCCTCAGTACTGTCCCTTCGACTTTGTGACATTCCCTCATACTGTCCCTTCGACAGTGTGATACTCCCTCAATACTGTCCCTCTGACAGTGTGACACTCCCTCAGTACTGTCCCTCTGACAGTCTGACACTCATTCAGACCTGTCCCTATCACAGCGTGACACTCATTCAGTACTGTCCCTCAGACAATGTGACACTCCCTCAGTACTGTCTCTTCGACAGTGTGACACTCCCTCAGTACTGTCCTTCTGACAGTGTGACACTCATTCAGTACTGTCCCTTTGACAGTGTGACACTCATTCAGTACTGTCCCTTCGACAGTGTGATACTCCCTCAGTACTGTCCCTCTGACAGTGTGACACTCCCTCAGTGCTGTCCCTCTGACAGTGTGACCCTCATTCAGACCTGTCCCTATGACAGTGTGACACTCCCTCAGTACTGTCCCTCTGACAGTGTGACACTCCCTCAGTACTGTCCCTCTGACAGTGTGACACTCCCTCAATACTGTCCATCTGACAGTGTAACACTCATTCAGTGCTGTCCCTCGGACAATGTGACACTCCCTCAGTACTGTCTCTTCGTCAGTGTGAGATTCCCTCAGTACTTTTCCTTCGACAGTGTGACACTCCCTCAGTAATGTCCCTCTTACAGAGTGCACTCCCTCAGTACTGTCCCTCTAACATTGTAACACTCATTCATTACTGTCTTTCAGACAGTGTGACTCTCCCTCAGTACTGTTCCTTCGACAGTGTGACACTCCCTCAGTACTGTCCCTCTTACAGAGTGCACTCCCTCAGTACTGTCCCTCTGACAGTGTGACACACATTCAGTACTGTCCCTTTGACAGTGTGACACTCATTCAGTACTGTCCCTCTGACAGTGCGACACTCCCTCAGTACTGTCCCTCTGACAGTGTGACACTCCCTCTGTGCTGTCCCTCTGACAGTGTGATACTCCCTCAGTACTGCCCCTTCGACTTTGTGACACTCCCTCATTCTGTCCCTTTGACAGTGTGACACTCCCTCAGTACTGTCCCTCTGACAGTGTGCCACACCCTCAGTACTGTCCCTTCGACCGTGTGACAGTCCCTCAGTACTCTCCTTCTGACAGTCTGACATTCTCTCAGTACTGTCCCTGTGAAAGTGAGACAATCTCTCAGTACTGTCCCTCTGACAGTGTGACACTCATTCAGTACTGTCCCTCCGACAGTGTGACACTCCGTCAGTACTCTCCTTCTGACAGTGTGACATTCCCTCAGTACTGTCCCTCTGACAGTGTGACACTCATTCACTACTATCAGTATGACAGTCTGACACTCACTCAGTACTGTCCCTCTGAGAGTGTGACACCCCCTCAGTTCTGTCCCTTCGTCAGTGTGACACTCGCTCAGTACTGTCCCTCGGACGGTATGACACTCATTCACTACTGTCCCTCTGACAGTGTGACACTCATTCAGTACAGTCCCCATGAGAGTGTGACACTCCCTCAGTACTGTCCCTTCGACACTGTGACACTCCCTCAGTACTGTCCCTTCGACAATGTGACACTCCCTCAGTTCTGTCCAACTGACAGTGTGACACGCCCTCAGTACTGTCCCTTCGACAGTGTGACACTCCCTCAGTTCTGTCCCTTTGACAGTGTGACACTCATTCAGTACTGTTTCTATGACAGTGTGACACTCATTCAGTACTGTTCCTCTGACAGTGTGACAATCCCTTAGTACTGTCCCTCTCACAGTGTGACACTCATTCAGTACTGTCCCTAAGACAGTGTGACACTCACTCAGTACTGTCCCTCTCTCAGTGTGACACTCACTCAGTACTGTCCCTCTGACAGTGTGACACTCACTCAGTACTGTCCCTTCAACAGTGTGACACTCCCACAGTACTCTCCATCTGACAGTGTGATATTCCCTCAGTACTGTCCCTTTCGACTTTGTGACAGTCCCTCATACTGTCCCTTCGACAGTGTGATACTCCCTCAGTACTGTCCCTCTGACAGTGTGACACTCCCTCAGTACAGTCCTTCCGACAGTGTTCCACTCCCTCAATTCTGTCGCTCCGACAGTGTGACAGTCCCTCAATTCTGTCCATCTGACAGTGTAAATCTCTCTCAGTACTGTCCGACAGAGTGACACTCCATCCATACTGTCCCTCCGACACTGTGCCAATCCCTCAATACTATCCATCTGACAGTGTGACACTCCCTCTGTATTGTCCCTTCAACAGTGTGACACACCCTCAGTACTGTCCCTTTGACAGTGTGACACTCCCTCAGTACTGTCCCTCTGACAGTGTAACACTCATTCAGTACTGTCCCTCTGACAGTGTGACACTCATTCAGTACAGTACCTATGACAGTGTGACACTCCCTCAGTACTGTCCCTTCGACAGTGTGACACTCCCTCAGTACTGTCCCACTGACAGTGTGACACTCCCTCAGTACTGTCCCTCTGACAGTGTGACACTCATTCATACAGTTCCTCTGACAGTGTGAACTCATTCAGTACTGTCCCTCTGACAGTGTGACCCTCATTCAGTATAGTCCCTATGACAGTGTGACACTCATTCAGTACAGTACCTATGACAGTGTGACACTCCCTCAGTACTGTCCCTTCGACAGTGTGACACTCCCTCAGTACTGTCCCACTGACAGTGTGACACTCCCTCAGTACTGTCCCTCTGACAGTGTGACACTCATTCATACAGTTCCTCTGACAGTGTGAACTCATTCAGTACTGTCCCTCTGACAGTGTGACCCTCATTCAGTATAGTCCCTATGACAGTGTGACACTCCCTCAGTGCTGTCCCTTTGACAGTGTGACACTCCCTCAGTACTGTCCCTTCGACAGTGTGACACTACCTCAGTTCTGTCCCTCTGGCAGTGTGACACTCCATCAGTACTGTCTCTTCGACAGTGTGACACTCCCTCTGTACTGTCCCTTCGACAGTGTGACACTACCTCAGTTCTGTCCCTCTGTCAGTGTGGCACTCCATCAGTACTGTCTCTTCGACAGTGTGACACTCCCTCAGTACTGTCCCTTCGACAGTGTGACACTCCCTCAGTTCTGTCCCTCTGATAGTGTGACACTCCCTCAGTACTGTCCCTCTGAGGGCGTGACACTGCCCCAGTACTATCCCTCTGACATTGTCACACACCCTCTGTTCGCTCCCTCCAACAATGTGACGCCTTCTCGGTACTGCCACTCTGACAGTGTGACACTTCCTCAGTACCGTCCCTCCGACAGTCTGACACTCATTCAGACCTGTCCCTATAACAGTGTGACACTCCCACAGTACTCTCCATCTGACAGTGCAACACTCATTCAGTACTGTCCCTCTGACAGTGTGATATTCCCTCAGTACTGTCCCTTCGACTTTGTGACATTCCCTCATACTGTCCCTTCGACAGTGTGATACTCCCTCAGTACTGTCCCTCTGACAGCGTGACACTCCCTCAGTACAGTCCTTCCGACAGTGTGGCACTCCCTCCATTCTGTCCCTCTGACAGTGTGACAGTCCCTCAATTCTGTCAATCTGACAGTGTAAATCTCTCTCAGTACTGTCCGACAGACTGACACTCCATCCATACTGTCCCTCCGACACTGTGCCAATCCCTCAATACTATCCATCTGACAGTGTGACACTCCCTCTGTATTGTCCCTTCGACAGTGTGACACACCCTCAGTACTGTCCCTTTGACAGTGTGACACTCCCTCAGTACTGTCCCTCTGACAGTGTAACACTCATTCAGTACTGTCCCTCTGACAGTGTGACACTCATTCAGTACAGTACCTATGACAGTGTGACACTCCCACAGTACTGTCCCTTCGACAGTGTGACACTCCCTCAGTACTGTCCCACTGACAGTGTGACACTCCCTCAGTACTGTCCCTCTGACAGTGTGACACTCATTCATACAGTTCCTCTGACAGTGTGAACTCATTCAGTACAGTCCCTCTGACAGTATGACCCTAATTCAGTATAGTCCCTATGACAGTGTGACACTCCCTCAGTACTGTCCCTTCGACAGTGTGACACTCCCTCAGTACTGTCCCTTCGACAGTGTGACACTACCTCAGTTCTGTCCCTCTGGCAGTGTGACACTCCATCAGTACTGTCTCTTCGACAGTGTGACACTCCCTCAGTACTGTCCCTTCGACAGTGTGACACTACCTCAGTTCTGTCCCTCTGGCAGTGTGACACTCCATCAGTACTGTCTCTTCGACAGTGTGACACTCCCTCAGTACTGTCCCTTCGACAGTGTGACACTCCCTCAGTTCTGTCCCTCTGATAGTGTGACACTCCCTCAGTTCTGTCCCTCTGACAGTGTGACACTCCCTCAGTACTGTCTCTCTGACAGTGTGACACTCTCTCAGTACTGTCCGTCTGACAGCGTGAATCTCTCTCAGTACTGTCCTACTAAGTGACACTCCCTCCATACTGTCTCTCCAACACTGTGCCAAGCCCTCAGTACTGTCCATCTGACAGTGTGACACTCCCTCTGTATTATCCCTCCGACAGTGTGACATTCCCTTAGTACTGTCCCTCAGACAGTGTGACACTACTCAGAGGTGTCTGTTTGACAATGTGACCCTCCCTGAGGACTATCTCTCCGATATTGTGACTGCCCCTCTGACAGTGTGACAGTCCCTCAGTACTGTCCCTCTGAGGGTGTGACGCTCCCTCAGTACTGTCCCTCTGACATTGTAACACACCCTCTGTTCGCTTCCTCCAACAATGTGACGCCTTCTCGGTACTGCCACTCCGACAGTGTGACACTTCCTCAGTACCGTCCCTCCGACAGTGTGACACTCATTCAGACCTGTCCCTATGACAGTGTGACACTCCCACAGTACTGTCCCTCTGACAGTGTGACACTCCCTCAGTACTGTCCATCTGACAGTGTAACACTCATTCAGTACTGTCCCTCTGACAGTGTGACACTCCCTCAGTACTGTCCATCTGACAGTGTAACACTCATTCAGTACTGTCCCTCTGAGAGTGTGATATTCCCTCAGTACTGTCCCTTCGACTTTGTGACATTCCCTCATACTGTCCCTTCGACAGTGTGATACTCCCTCAATACTGTCCCTCTGACAGTGTGACACTCCCTCAGTACTGTCCCTTCGACAGTGTGACACTTCCTCAGTACCGTCCCTCCGACAGTGTGACACTCATTCAGACCTGTCCCTATGACAGTGTAACACTCATTCAGTACTATCCCTCTGACAGTGTGATACTCCCTCAGTACTGTCCCTTCGATTTTGTGACATTCCCTCATACTGTCCCTTCGACAGTGTGATGCTCCCTCAGTACTGTCCCTCTGACAGTGTGACACTCATTCAGACCTGTCCCTATGACAGTGTGACACTCCCTCAATACTGTCCATCTGACAGTGTAACCCTCATTCAGTACTGTCCCTCAGACAATGTGACACTCCCTCAGTACTGTCTCTTTGACAGTGTGACACTCCCTCAGTACTGTCCTTCTGACAGTGTGACACTCATTCAGTACTGTCCCTTTGACAGTGTGACACTCATTCAGTACTGTCCCTTCGACAGTGTGAGATTCCCTCAGTACTTTTCCTTCGACAGTGTGACACTCCCTCAGTTCTGTCCCTCTTACAGAGTGCACTCCCTCAGTACTGTCCCTCTGACATTGTAACACTCATTCATTACTGTCTTTCTGACAGTGTGACTCTCCCTCAGTACTGTTCCTTCGACAGTGTGACACTCCCTCAGTACTGTCCCTTCGACAGTGTGACACTCACTCCGTACTGTCCCTTCAACCGTGTGATACTGCCTCAGTACTGTCCCTTCGACAGTGTGACACTCATTCATACAGTTCCTCTGACAGTGTGAACTCATTCAGTACAGTCCCTCTGACAGTGTGACCCTAATTCAGTATAGTCCCTATGACAGTGTGACACTCCCTCAGTACTGTCCCTTCGACAGTGTGACACTCCCTCAGTACTGTCCCTTCGACAGTGTGACACTACCTCAGTTCTGTCCCTCTGGCAGTGTGACACTCCATCAGTACTGTCTCTTCGACAGAGTGACACTCCCTCAGTACTGTCCCTTCGACAGTGTGACACTACCTCAGTTCTGTCCCTCTGGCAGTGTGACACTCCATCAGTACTGTCTCTTCGACAGTGTGACACTCCCTCAGTACTGTCCCTTCGACAGTGTGACACTCCCTCAGTTCTGTCCCTCTGATAGTGTGACACTCCCTCAGTTCTGTCCCTCTGACAGTGTGACACTCCCTCAGTACTGTCTCTCTGACAGTGTGACACTCTCTCAGTACTGTCCGTCTGACAGCGTGAATCTCTCTCAGTACTGTCCTACTAAGTGACACTCCCTCCATACTGTCTCTCCAACACTGTGCCAAGCCCTCAGTACTGTCCATCTGACAGTGTGACACTCCCTCTGTATTATCCCTCCGACAGTGTGACATTCCCTTAGTACTGTCCCTCAGACAGTGTGACACTACTCAGAGGTGTCTGTTTGACAATGTGAACCTCCCTGAGGACTATCTCTCCGATATTGTGACTGCCCCTCTGACAGTGTGACAGTCCCTCAGTACTGTCCCTCTGAGGGTGTGACGCTCCCTCAGTACTGTCCCTCTGACATTGTAACACACCCTCTGTTCGCTTCCTCCAACAATGTGACGCCTTCTCGGTACTGCCACTCCGACAGTGTGACACTTCCTCAGTACCGTCCCTCCGACAGTGTGACACTCATTCAGACCTGTCCCTATGACAGTGTGACACTCTCACAGTACTGTCCCTCTGACAGTGTGACACTCCCTCAGTACTGTCCATCTGACAGTGTAACACTCATTCAGTACTGTCCCTCTGACAGTGTGACACTCCCTCAGTACTGTCCATCTGACAGTGTAAAACTCATTCAGTACTGTCCCTCTGAGAGTGTGATATTCCCTCAGTCCTGTCCCTTCGACTTTGTGACATTCCCTCATACTGTCCCTTCGACAGTGTGATACTCCCTCAATACTGTCCCTCTGACAGTGTGACACTCCCTCAGTACTGTCCCTCTGACAGTGTGACACTCATTCAGACCTGTCCCTATCACAGCGTGACACTCACTCAGTACTGTCCCTCTGACAGTGTGACCCTCATTCAGTATAGTCCCTCTGGCAGTGTGACACTCCGTCAGTACTGTCCCTTCGACAGTGTGACACTTCCTCAGTACCGTCCCTCCGACAGTGTGACACTCATTCAGACCTGTCCCTATGACAGTGTAACACTCATTCAGTACTATCCCTCTGACAGTGTGATACTCCCTCAGTACTGTCCCTTCGATTTTGTGACATTCCCTCATACTGTCCCTTCGACAGTGTGATGCTCCCTCAGTACTGTCCCTCTGACAGTGTGACACTCATTCAGACCTGTCCCTATGACAGTGTGACACTCCCTCAATACTGTCCATCTGACAGTGTAACCCTCATTCAGTACTGTCCCTCAGACAATGTGACACTCCCTCAGTACTGTCTCTTCGACAGTGTGACACTCCCTCAGTACTGTCCTTCTGACAGTGTGACACTCATTCAGTACTGTCCCTTTGACAGTGTGACACTCATTCAGTACTGTCCCTTCGACAGTGTGAGATTCCCTCAGTACTTTTCCTTCGACAGTGTGACACTCCCTCAGTTCTGTCCCTCTTACAGAGTGCACTCCCTCAGTACTGTCCCTCTGACATTGTAACACTCATTCATTACTGTCTTTCTGACAGTGTGACTCTCCCTCAGTACTGTTCCTTCGACAGTGTGACACTCCCTCAGTACTGTCCCTTCGACAGTGTGACACTCACTCCGTACTGTCCCTTCAACAGTGTGACACTGCCTCAGTACTGTCCCTTCGACAGTGTGACACTCATTCAGTACTGTCCCTCTGACAGTGTGACACTCCCTCAGTACTGTCCCTTCGACAGTGTGACACACCCTCAGTTCTGTCCATCTGACAGAGTGACATTCCCTCAGTACTGTCCCTCTGACAGTGTGACAATCCCTCAGTACTGTTCCTCTGACAGTGTGACACTCATTCAGTACTGTCCCTAAGACAGTGTGACACTCACTCAGTACTGTTCCTCTGACAGTGTGACACTCACTCAGGACTGTCCCTTCAACAGTGTGACACTCGCTCAGTACTGTCCCTTCGGCAGTGTGACACTCCCTCAGTACTGTCCCTTCGACAGTGTGACACTCATTCTGTACTGTCCCTCTGACAGTGTGACACTCCCTTAGTACTGTCCCTTCGACAGTGTGACACTCCCTGAATTCTGTCCCTCTGACAGAGTGACACTGCCTCACTACTGTTCCTCCCTCAGTACTGTCCCTTCGGCAGTGTGACACTCCCTCAGGACTGTCCCTTCAACAGTGTGACACTCGCTCAGTACTATCCCTTCGGCAGTGTGACACTCCCTCAGTACTGTCCCTTCGACAGTGTGACACTCATTCTGTACTGTCCCTCTGACAGTGTGACACTCCCTGAGTTCTGTCCATCTGACAGAGTGACACTCCCTCACTACTGTTCCTCCCTCAGTACTGTTCCTCTGACAGTGTGACGCTCCCTCAGTACTGTCCCTTTGACAGTGTGACACTCGCTCAGTACCGTCCCTCTTATGTGTGACACCCGCTCAGCACCATCCCTCTGACAGTGTGACACTCCCTCAATATTGTCCCTCTGATAATGTAGCTCTCCCTCAGTACTGTTCCTCTCACAGTGTTACACTCCCTCAGTACTGTCCCTTCGACAGTGTGACACTCTCTCAGTACCGTCCCTCCGACAATTTGACACTCCATCAGTACAGTCCTTCCGACAGTGTGACACTCCCTCAATTCTGTCCCTCTGACAGTGTGACACTCCCTCAAATCTGTCCATCTGACAATGTAAATCTCTCTCAGTAATGTCCGACAGAGTCACACTCCCTCCATACTGTTCCTCCGACACTGTGCCAATCCCTCAGTACTGTCCATCTGACAGTGACACTCCCTCTGTATTGTCCCTTCGACAGTGTGACTGTCCCTCAGTACTGTCCCTTTGACAGTGTGACACTCCATCAGTTCTTTCCCTCTGACAGTGTGACACGCACTCAGTACTTTCCATCCAATAGTATGACCACCCCTCGGTGCTAACCCTCCGAAAGTGTGACGCCCCGTCTATACTGTCCCTCTGAGAACATGACACCCCCGCAATACCGTCCCTCCGACAGTTTGACACTCCCTCAGTACTGTCCCTCCGACAGTGTGACACTCCGTCAGTACTCTCCTTCTGACAGTGTGACATTCCCTCAGTACTGTCCCTCTGACAGTGTGACACTCATTCAGTACAGTCCCCATCAGAGTGTGACACTCCCTCAGTACTGTCCCTTCGACACTGTGACACTCCCTCAGTACTGTCCCTTCGACAATGTGACACTCCCTCAGTTCTGTCCCACTGACAGTGTGACACGCCCTCAGTACTGTCCCTTCGACAGTGTGACACTCCCTCAGTACTGTCCCTTCGACAGTGTGACACTCCCTCAGTTCTGTCCCTTTGACAGTGTGACACTCATTCAGTACTGTTTCTATGACAGTGTGACACTCATTCAGTACTGTACCTCTGACAGTGTGACACTCATTCAGTACAGTCCCCATCAGAGTGTGACACTCCCTCAGTACTGTCCCTTCGACACTGTGACACTCCCTCAGTACTGTCCCTTCGACAATGTGACACTCCCTCAGTTCTGTCCCACTGACAGTGTGACACGCCCTCAGTACTGTCCCTTCGACAGTGTGACACTCCCTCAGTACTGACCCTCTGACAGTGTGACACTCCCTCAGTACTGTCCCTCTGACTGTGTGACACTCATTCAGACCTGTCCCTATGACAGTGTGGCACTCCCTCAGTACTGTTCCTCTGACAGTGTGACACTCCCTCAATACTGTCCATCTGACAGTGTAACACTCATTCAGTACTGTCCCTCAGACAATGTGACACTCCCTCACTGCTGTCTCTTCGACAGTGTGACACTCCCTCAGTACTGTCCTTCTGACAGTGTGACACTCATTCAGTACTGTCCCTTTGACAGTGTAACACTCATTCAGTGCTGTCCCTTTGACAGTGTGACACTCATTCAGTACTGTCCCTTCGACATTGTGAGATTCCCTCAGTACTTTTCCTTCGACAGTGTGACACTCCCTCAGTACTGTCCCTCTTACAGAGTGCACTGCCTCATTACTGTCCCTCTGACATTGTAACACTCATTCATTACTGTCTTTCAGACAGTGTGACTCTCCCTCAGTACTGTTCCTTCGACAGTGTGACACTCACTCAGTACTGTCCCTTCGACAGTGTGACACTCCCTCAGTACTGTCCCTTCGACAGTGTGACACTCTCTCAGTTCTGTCCCTTTGACAGTGTGACACTCATTCAGTACTGTTTCTATGACAGTGTGACACTCCCTCAGTACTGTCCCTTCGACAGTGTGACACTCCCTCAGTACTGTCCCTTCGACAGTGTGACACTCCCTCAGTACTGTCCCTTCGACAGTGTGACACACCCTCAGTTCTGTCCATCTGACAGAGTGACATTCCCTCAGTACTGTCCCTCTGACAGTGTGACAATCCCTCAGTACTGTTCCTCTGACAGTGTGACACTCATTCAGTACTGTCCCTAAGACAGTGTGACACTCACTCAGTACTGTTCCTCTGACAGTGTGACACTCACTCAGGACTGTCCCTTCAACAGTGTGACACTCGCTCAGTACTGTCCCTTCGGCAGTGTGACACTCCCTCAGGACTGTCCCTTCAACAGTGTGACACTCGCTCAGTACTGTCCCTTCGGCAGTGTGACACTCCCTCAGTACTGTCCCTTCGACAGTGTGACACTCATTCTGTACTGTCCCTCTGACAGTGTGACACTCCCTGAGTTCTGTCCATCTGACAGAGTGACACTCCCTCACTACTGTTCCTCCCTCAGTACTGTTCCTCTGACAGTGTGACGCTCCCTCAGTACTGTCCCTTTGACAGTGTGACACTCGCTCAGTACCGTCCCTCTTATGTGTGACACTCGCTCAGCACCATCCCTCTGACAGTGTGACACTCCCTCAATATTGTCCCTCCGATATTGTAGCTCTCCCTCAGTACTGTTCCTCTCACAGTGTTACACTCCCTCAGTACTGTCCCTTCGACAGTGTGACACTCTCTCAGTACCGTCCCTCCGACAATTTGACACTCCATCAGTACAGTCCTTCCGACAGTGTGACACTCCCTCAATTCTGTCCCTCTGACAGTGTGACACTCCCTCAAATCTGTCCATCTGACAATGTAAATCTCTCTCAGTAATGTCCGACAGAGTCACACTCCCTCCATACTGTTCCTCCGACACTGTGCCAATCCCTCAGTACTGTCCATCTGACAGTGACACTCCCTCTGTATTGTCCCTTCGACAGTGTGACTGTCCCTCAGTACTGTCCCTTTGACAGTGTGACACTCCATCAGTTCTTTCCCTCTGACAGTGTGACACGCACTCAGTACTTTCCGTCCAATAGTATGACCACCCCTCGGTGCTATCCCTCCGAAAGTGTGACGCCCCGTCTATACTGTCCCTCTGAGAACATGACACCCCCGCAATACCGTCCCTCCGACAGTTTGACACTCCCTCAGTACTGTCCCTCCGACAGTGTGACACTCCGTCAGTACTCTCTTTCTGACAGTGTGACATTCCCTCAGTACTGTCCCTCTGACAGTGTGACACTCATTCAGTACAGTCCCCATCAGAGTGTGACACTCCCTCAGTACTGTCCCTTCGACACTGTGACACTCCCTCAGTACTGTCCCTTCGACAATGTGACACTCCCTCAGTTCTGTCCCACTGACAGTGTGACACGCCCTCAGTACTGTCCCTTCGACAGTGTGACACTCCCTCAGTACTGTCCCTTCGACAGTGTGACACTCCCTCAGTACTGTCCCTTCGACAGTGTGACACTCCTCAGTTCTGTCCCTTTGACAGTGTGACACTCATTCAGTACTGTTTCTATGACAGTGTGACACTCATTCAGTACTGTACCTCTGACAGTGTGACACTCATTCAGTACAGTCCCCATCATAGTGTGACACTCCCTCAGTACTGTCCCTTCGACACTGTGACACTCCCTCAGTACTGTCCCTTCGACAATGTGACACTCCCTCAGTTCT
The DNA here is from genome assembly GCF_030028105.1 of Mobula birostris. Lineage (NCBI taxonomy): Eukaryota > Metazoa > Chordata > Chondrichthyes > Myliobatiformes > Myliobatidae > Mobula > Mobula birostris. Next base: position 57,625 of record NW_027275331.1, read on the forward strand.
GTCCCACTGACAGTGTGACACGCCCTCAGTACTGTCCCTTCGACAGTGTGACACTCCCTCAGTACTGACCCTCTGACAGTGTGACACTCCCTCAGTACTGTCCCTCTGACAGTGTGACACTCATTCAGACCTGTCCCTATGACAGTGTGACACTCCCTCAGTACTGTCCCTCTGACAGTGTGACACTCCCTCAATACTGTCCCTTTGACAGTGTGACACTCATTCAGTACTGTCCCTTCGACAGTGTGAGATTCCCTCAGTACTTTTCCTTCGACAGTGTGACACTCCCTCAGTACTGTCCCTCTTAGAGTGCACTCCCTCATTACTGTCCCTCTGACATTGTAACACTCATTCATTACTGTCTTTCAGACAGTGTGACTCTCCCTCAGTACTGTTCCTTCGACAGTGTGACACTCCCTCAGTACTGTCCCTTCGACAGTGTGACACTCCCTCAGTACTGTCCCTTCGACAGTGTGACACTCCCTCAGTTCTGTCCCTTTGACAGTGTGACACTCATTCAGTACTGTTTCTATGACAGTGTGACACTCATTCAGTACTGTACCTCTGACAGTGTGACACTCTCTCAGTACTGTCCGTCTGACAGCATGAATCTCTCTCAGTACTGTCCTACTAAGTGACACTCCCTCCATACTGTCTCTCCAACACTGTGCCAAGCCCTCAGTACTGTCCATCTGACAGTGTGACACTCCCTCTGTATTATCCCTCCGACAGTGTGACATTCCCTTAGTACTGTCCCTCAGACAGTGTGACACTACTCAGAGGTGTCTGTTTGACAATGTGACCCTCCCTGAGGACTATCTCTCCGATATTGTGACAGCCCCTCGGTGCTGCCCCTCTGACAGTGTGACAGTCCCTCAGTACTGTCCCTCTGAGGGTGTGACACTCCCTCAGTGCTGTCCCTCTGACATTGTCACACACCCTCTGTTCGCTTCCTCCAACAATGTGACGCCTTCTCGGTACTGCCACTCCGACAGTGTGACTCTCCCTCAGTGCTGTTCCTTCGACAGCGTGACACTCCCTCAGTACTGTCCCTTCGACAGTGTGACACTCCCTCAGTACTGTCCCTTCGACAGTGTGACACTCCCTCAGTTCTGTCCCTTTGACAGTGTGACACTCATTCAGTACTGTTTCTATGACAGTGTGACACTCATTCAGTACTGTACCTCTGACAGTGTGACACTCTCTCAGTAATGTCCGTCTGACAGCATGAATCTCTCTCAGTACTGTCCTACTAAGTGACACTCCCTCAATACTGTCTCTCCAACACTGTGCCAAGCCCTCAGTACTGTCCATCTGACAGTGTGACACTCCCTCTGTATTATCCCTCCGACAGTGTGACATTCCCTTAGTACTGTCCCTCAGACAGTGTGACACTACTCAGAGCTGTCTGTTTGACAATGTGACCCTCCCTGAGGACTATCTCTCCGATATTGTGACAGCCCCTCGGTGCTGCCCCTCTGACAGTGTGACAGTCCCTCAGTACTGTCCCTCTGAGGGTGTGACACTCCCTCAGTACTGTCCCTCTGACATTGTCACACACCCTCTGTTCGCTCCCTCCAACAATGTGACGCCTTCTCGGTACTGCCACTCCGACAGTGTGACTCTCCCTCAGTACTGTTCCTTCGACAGTGTGACACTCCCTCAGTACTGTCCCTTCGACAGTGTGACACTCCCTCAGTACTGTCCCTTCGACAGTGTGACACTCCCTCAGTTCTGTCCCTTTGACAGTGTGACACTCATTCTGTACTGTTTCTATGACAGTGTGACACTCATTCAGTACTGTACCTCTGACAGTGTGACACTCTCTCAGTACTGTCCGTCTGACAGCATGAATCTCTCTCAGTACTGTCCTACTAAGTGACACTCCCTCCATACTGTCTCTCCAACACTGTGCCAAGCCCTCAGTACTGTCCATCTGACAGTGTGACACTCCCTCTGTATTATCCCTCCGACAGTGTGACATTCCCTTAGTACTGTCCCTCAGACAGTGTGACACTACTCAGAGCTGTCTGTTTGACAATGTGACCCTCCCTGAGGACTATCTCTCCGATATTGTGACAGCCCCTCGGTGCTGCCCCTCTGACAGTGTGACAGTCCCTCAGTACTGTCCCTCTGAGGGTGTGACACTCCCTCAGTACTGTCCCTCTGACATTGTCACACACCCTCTGTTCGCTTCCTCCAACAATGTGACGCCTTCTCGGTACTGCCACTCCGACACTGTGACACTTCCTCAGTACCGTCCCTCCGACAGTGTGACACTCATTCAGACCTGTCCCTATGACAGTGTGACACTCCCACAGTACTGTCCCTCTGACAGTGTGACACTCCCTCAGAACTGTCCATCTGACAGTGTAACACTCATTCAGTACTGTCCCTCTGACAGTGTGACACTCCCTCAGTACTGTCCATCTGACAGTGTAACACTCATTCAGTACTGTCCCTCTGAGAGTGTGATATTCCCTCAGTACTGTCCCTTCGACTTTCTGACATTCCCTCATACTGTCCCTTCGACAGTGTGATACTCCCTCAATACTGTCCCTCTGACAGTGTGACACTCCCTCAGTACTGTCCCTCTGACAGTCTGACACTCATTCAGACCTGTCCCTATCACAGCGTGACACTCACTCAGTACTGTCCCTCTGACAGTGTGACCCTCATTCAGTATAGTCCCTCTGGCAGTGTGACACTCCGTCAGTACTGTCACTTCGACAGTGTGACACTTCCTCAGTACCGTCCCTCCGACAGTGTGACACTCATTCAGACCTGTCCCTATGACAGTGTAACACTCTTTCAGTACTATCCCTCTGACAGTGTGATACTCCCTCAGTACTGTCCATTCGATTTTGTGACATTCCCTCATACTGTCCCTTCGACAGTGTGATGCTCCCTCAGTACTGTCCCTCTGACAGTGTGACACTCCCTCAGTACTGTCCCTCTGACAGTGTGACACTCATACAGACCTGTCCCTATGACAGTGTGACACTCCCTCAGTACTGTCCCTCTGACAGTGTGACACTCCCTCAATACTGTCCATCTGACAGTGTAACACTCATTCAGTACTGTCCCCCAGACAATGTGACACTCCCTCAGTACTGTCTCTTCGACAGTGTGACACTCCCTCAGTACTGTCCCTCTGACAGTGTGACACTCCCTCAGTACTGTCCATCTGACAGTGTAACACTCATTCAGTACTGTCCCTCTGAGAGTTTGATATTCCCTCAGTACTGTCCCTTCGACTTTGTGACATTCCCTCATACTGTCCATTCGACAGTGTGATACTCCCTCAATACTGTCCCTCTGACAGTGTGACACTCCCTCAGTACTGTCCCTCTGACAGTGTGACACTCATTCAGACCTGTCCCTATCACAGCGTGACACTCACTCAGTACTGTCCCTCTGACAGTGTGACCCTCATTCAGTATAGTCCCTCTGGCAGTGTGACACTCCGTCAGTACTGTCCCTTCGACAGTGTGACACTTCCTCAGTACCGTCCCTCCGACAGTGTGACACTCATTCAGACCTGTCCCTATGACAGTGTAACACTCATTCAGTACTATCCCTCTGACAGTGTGATACTCCCTCAGTACTGTCCATTCGATTTTGTGACATTCCCTCATACTGTCCCTTCGACAGTGTGACACTCTCTCAGTACCGTCCCTCCGACAATTTGACACTCCATCAGTACAGTCCTTCCGACAGTGTGACACTCCCTCAATTCTGTCCCTCTGACAGTGTGACACTCCCTCAAATCTGTCCATCTGACAATGTAAATCTCTCTCAGTAATGTCCGACAGAGTCACACTCCCTCCATACTGTTCCTCCGACACTGTGCCAATCCCTCAGTACTGTCCATCCGACAGTGTGACACTCCCTCTGTATTGTCCCTTCGACAGTGTGACTGTCCCTCAGTACTGTCCCTTTGACAGTGTGACACTCCATCAGTT
>NW_027275332.1:0-61586 GCF_030028105.1 Mobula birostris
ACCCGAAACACCCCCATGATCCGAGGATGCATTACTGATGATGTGTCCCAGTGCACACCCGGTCCATTGAACCAAGTGGTGTCGGACCATGATAATGAAACGGCATGGGCCAGATTCACCTGGCTTCACCACACGAGCCTAAGCCCAATAGCACTCATACCTCACCACTCAAAACTCTGCAGCCTTACTCTCCCAGTCACACATATACATCCACAGCCCAACACTCAAACCTAATCCTAAAGTCCAAGGGGGGCACACACCCCCACAAACCTCGGCACATCCCAGAGATCATGCCACACCCCCACAAACCCTAGGCACACCCCCTACTAACCCTGGCCACTCCCCCACAAACCCGATTACCTTTGTCAGGAGGGGCAAGATCCAAGAAAGGCAAGTGTTGGACCTGGTTAATGAAGGCGTGGGCCAGATCAAAGTGGCAGGGGGTCGCGTGAAATTGAATCTCAAGTGAGGAGATCAAAAAGCACAAGAGGGCTGATTTGCCCACTGCCCGCATACTCTCAACCTAACCTAACAGTGACATGCTCTTCATTCTCCCGGTCGACAAAATGCCATGAACAAAGCCCAGATGCCCAAACGGCAAGAGAGAACCAGAAAGTTAAACCCAAGCTGGGTCCACAGAAAACAAGTCACCACTAAACTCAGGTGCAGAGACACCGAATGCCCAGTAAACACTCTCAATTTAACCCATGCATCCCCAGGCATACAGATGCCAGGTAATGATGTTTAAAAACGTCATTACCCTCATAGTTACATGCCTCTCATTATCCTGTTCCATGGGAAAACACAAGCCGAGCTTGATCAACTCTGGCTGGGTCGCCTCGGGGAGGGTGTCTAATGATGAAAGACCCGAAACACCCCATGATCCGAGGATGCATTTCTGATGATGTGTCCCAGTGCACACCCGGTACATTGAACCAAGTGGTGTCGGACCATGATAATGAAAGGCATGGGCCAGATTCACCTGGCTTCACCACACAAGCCGAAGCCCAATAGCACCTCATACCTCACCACTCAAAACTCTGCAGCCTTACCTATCCCAGTCACACATATACATCCACCAGCCCAACACTCAAACCGAATCCTAAAGTCCAAGGGGGCACACACCCCCACAAACCCTCGGCACATCCCACAGATCATGCCACACCCCCACAAACCCTAGGCACACCCCGACTAACCCTGCCACTCCCCCACAAACCCGATTACCTTTGTCAGGAGGGGCAAGATCCAAGAAAGGCAAGTGTTGGACCTGGTTAATGAAGGCGTGGGCCAGATCAAAGTGGCAGGGTCGCGTGAAATTGAATCTCAAGTGAGGAGATCAAAAAGCACAAGAGGGCTGATTTGCCCGCTGCCCGCATACTCTCAACCTAACCTAACAGTGACACGCTCTTCATTCTCCCGGTCGACAAAATGCTAAGAATAAAGCCCAGATGCCCAAACGGCGAGAGAGAACCAGAAAGTTAAACCCAAGCTGGGTCCACAGAAAACCAGTCACCACTAAACTCAGGTGCAGAGACACCGAATGCCCAGTAAAAACTGTCAATTTAACCCATGCAATCCCAGGCATACAGATGCCGGGTAATGATGTTTAAAAACAACATTGCCCTCATAGTTACATGCCTCCAATTATCCTGGTCCATGGGAAAACACAAGCCGAGCTTGATCAACTCCGGCTGGGTCATCTCGGGGAGGGTGTTTAATGATGAAAGACCCGAAACACCCCATGATCCGAGGATGCATTACTGATGATGTGTCCCAGTGCACACCCGGTCCATTGAACCAAGTGGTGTCGGACCATGATAATGAAAGGCATGGGCCAGATTCACCTAGCTTCACCACACAAGCCTAAGCCCAATAGCACCTCATACCTCACCACTCAAAACTCTGCAGCCTTACCTATCCCAGTCACACATATACATCCAGCAGCCCAACACTCAAACCTAATCCTAAAGTCCAAGGGGGCACACACCCCCACAAACCCTCGGCACATCACAGTGATCATACCACACCCCCACAAACCCTAGTCACTCCCCGACTAACCCTGGCCACACCCCCACAAACCCTCGGCACATCCCACAGATCATGCCACACCCCCACATAAAGTTCAAGGGGGCACACACCCCCACAAACCCTCGGCACATCCCACAGATCATGCCACACCCCCACAAACCCTAGGCACACCCCGACTAACCCTGGCCACTCCCCCACAAACCCGATTACCTTTGTCAGCAGGGGCAAGATCCGAGAAAGGCAAGTGTTGGACCTGGTTAATGAAGGCGTGGGCCAGATCAAAGTGGCAGGGTCGTGTGAAATTGAATCTCAAGTGAGGAGATCAAAGAGCACAAGTGGGCTGATTTGCCCACTGCCCGCATACTCTCAACCTAACCTAACAGTGACACGCTCTTCATTCTCCCGGTCGACAAAATGCCAAGAATAAAGCCCAGATGCCCAAACGGCGAGAGAGAACCAGAAAGTTAAACCCAAGCTGGGTCCACAGAAAACCGGTCACCAGTAAACTCAGGTGCAGAGACACCGAATGCCCAGTAAACACTGTCAATTTAACCCATGCAATCCCAGGCATACAGATGCCAGGTAATGATGTTTAAAAACGTCATTACCCTCATAGTTACATGCCTCTCATTATCCTGTTCCATGAGAAAACACAAGCCGAGCTTGATCAACTCTGGCTGGGTCGCCTCGGGGAGGGTGTCTAATGATGAAAGACCCGAAACACCCCATGATCCGAGGATGCATTACTGATGACGTGTCCCAGTGCACACCCGGTCCATTGAACCAAGTGGTGTCGGACCATGATAATGAAAGGCATGGGCCAGATTCACCTGGCTTCACCACACGAGCCTAAGCCCCATAGCACCTCATACCTCACCACTCAAAACTCTGCAGCCTTACCTCTCCCAGTCACACATATACATCCACCAGCCCAACATTCAAACCTAATCCTAAAGTCCAAGGGGGCACACACCCCCACAAACCCTCGGCACATCCCAGATATCATGCCACACCCCCACAAACCCTAGGCACACCCCGACTAACCCTGGCCACTCCCCCACAAACCCGATTACCTTTGTCAGGAGGGGCAAGATCCAAGAAAGGCAAGTGTTGGACCTGGTTAATGAAGGCGTGGGCCAGATCAAAGTGGCAGGGTCGCGTGAATTGAATCTCAAGTGAGGAGATCAAAAAGCACAAGAGGGCTGATTTGCCCACTGCCCGCATACTCTCAACCTAACCTAACAGTGACACGCTCTTCATTCTCCCGGTCCACAAAATGCCATGAACAAAGCCCAGATGCCCAAACGGCAAGAGAGAACCAGAAAGTTAAACCCAAGCTGGGTCCACAGAAAACAAGTCACCACTAAACTCAGGTGCAGAGACACCGAATGCCCAGTAAACACTGTCAATTTAACCCATGCATCCCCAGGCATACAGATGCCAGGTAATGATGTTTAAAAACGTCATTACCCTCATAGTTACATGCCTCTCATTATCCTGTTCCATGGGAAAACACAGGCCGAGCTTGATCAACTCTGGCTGGGTCGCCTCGGGGAGGGTGTCTAATGATGAAAGACCCGAAACACCCGATGATCCGAGGATGCATTACTGATGATGTGTCCCAGTGCACACCCGGTCCATTGAACCAAGTGGTGTCGGACCATGATAATGAAGGGCATGGGCCGGATTCACCTGGCTTCACCACACAAGCCGAAGCCCCATAGCACCTCATACCTCACCACTCAAAACTCTGCAGCCTTACCTATCCCAGTCACACATATACATCCACCAGCCCAACACTCAAACCGAATCCTAATGTCCAAGGGGGCACACACCCCCACAAACCCTCGGCACATCCCAGAGATCATGCCACACCCCCACAAACCCTAGGCACACCCCGACTAACCCTGGCCACTCCCCCACAAACCCGATTACCTTTGTCAGGAGGGGCAAGATCCCAGTATGGCAAGTGTTGGACCTGGTTAATGAAGGCGTGGGCCAGATCAAAGTGGCAAGGTCGCGTGAAGTTGAATCTCAAGTGAGGAGATCAAAAAGCACAAGAGGGCTGATTTGCCCACTGCCCGCATACTCTCAACCTAACCTAACAGTGACACGTTCTTCATTCTCCCGGTCGACAAAATGCCAAGAACAAAGTCCAGATGCCCAAACGGCAAGAGAGAACCAGAACGTTAAACCCAAGCTGGGTGCACAGAAAACAAGTCACCACTAAACTCAGGTGCAGAGACACCGAATGCCCATTAAACACTGTCAATTTAACCCATGCAATCCCAGGCATACAGATGCCATGTAATGATGTTTAAAAACAACATTACCCTCATAGTTACATGCCTCTCATTTTCCTGGTCCATGGGAAAACACAAGCCGAGCTTGATCAACTCCGGCTGGGTCAACTCGGGGAGGGTGTTTAATGATGAAAGACCCGAAACACCCGATGATTCGAGGATGCATTACTGATGATGTGTCCCAGTGCACACCCGGTCCATTGAACCAAGTGGTGTCGGACCATGATAATGAAAGGCATGGGCCAGATTCACCTGGCTTCACCACACAAGCCGAAGCCCCATAGCACCTCATACCTCACCACTCAAAACTCTGCAGCCTTACCTATCCCAGTCACACATATACATCCACCAGCCCAACACTCAAACCTAATCCTAAAGTCCAAGGGGGCACACACCCCCACAAACCCTCGGCACATCCCACAGATCATGCCACACCCCCACAAACCCTAGACACACCCCGACTAACCCTGGCCACTCCCCCACAAACCCGATTACCTTTGTCAGGAGGGGCAAGATCCAAGAAAGGCAAGTGTTGGACCTGGTTAATGAAGGCGTGGGCCAGATCAAAGTGGCAGGGTCGCGTGAAATTGAATCTCAAGTGAGGAGATCAAAAAGCACAAGAGGGCTGATATGCCCACTGCCCGCATACTCTCAACCTAACCTAACAGTGACACGCTCTTCATTCTCCCGGTCGACAAAATGCCATGAACAAAGCCCAGATGCCCAAACGGCAAGAGAGAACCAGAAAGTTAAACCCAAGCTGGGTCCACAGAAAACAAGTCACCACTTAACTCAGGTGCAGAGACACCGAATGCCCAGTAAACACTCTCAATTTAACCCATGCATCCCCAGGCATACAGATGCCAGGTAATGATGTTTAAAAACGTCATTACCCTCATAGTTACATGCCTCTCATTATCCTGTTCCATGGGATAACACAAGCCGAGCTTGATCAACTCTGGCTGGGTCGCCTCGGGGAGGGTGTCTAATGATGAAAGACCCGAAACACCCCATGATCCGAGGATGCATTACTGATGATGTGTCCCAGTGCACACCCGGTCCATTGAACCAAGTGGTGTCGGACCATGATAATGAAAGGCATGGGCCAGATTCACCTGGCTTCACCACACGAGCCTAAGCCCAATAGCACCTCATACCTCACCACTCAAAACTCTGCAGCCTTACCTCTCCCAGTCACACATATACATCCACCAGCCCAACACTCAAACCTAATCCTAAAGTCCAAGGGGGCACACACCCCCACAAACCTCGGCACATCCCAGAGATCATGCCACACCCCCACAAACCCTAGGCACACCCCTACTAACCCTGGCCACTCCCCCACAAACCCGATTACCTTTGTCAGGAGGGGCAAGATCCAAGAAAGGCAAGTGTTGGACCTGGTTAATGAAGGCGTGGGCCAGATCAAAGTGGCAGGGTCGCGTGAAATTGAATCTCAAGTGAGGAGATCAAAAAGCACAAGAGGGCTGATTTGCCCACTGCCCGCATACTCTCAACCTAACCTAACAGTGACATGCTCTTCATTCTCCCGGTCGACAAAATGCCATGAACAAAGCCCAGATGCCCAAACGGCAAGAGAGAACCAGAAAGTTAAACCCAAGCTGGGTCCACAGAAAACAAGTCACCACTAAACTCAGGTGCAGAGACACCGAATGCCCAGTAAACACTCTCAATTTAACCCATGCATCCCCAGGCATACAGATGCCAGGTAATGATGTTTAAAAACGTCATTACCCTCATAGTTACATGCCTCTCATTATCCTGTTCCATGGGAAAACACAAGCCGAGCTTGATCAACTCTGGCTGGGTCGCCTCGGGGAGGGTGTCTAATGATGAAAGACCCGAAACACCCCATGATCCGAGGATGCATTTCTGATGATGTGTCCCAGTGCACACCCGGTACATTGAACCAAGTGGTGTCGGACCATGATAATGAAAGGCATGGGCCAGATTCACCTGGCTTCACCACACAAGCCGAAGCCCAATAGCACCTCATACCTCACCACTCAAAACTCTGCAGCCTTACCTATCCCAGTCACACATATACATCCACCAGCCCAACACTCAAACCGAATCCTAAAGTCCAAGGGGGCACACACCCCCACAAACCCTCGGCACATCCCACAGATCATGCCACACCCCCACAAACCCTAGGCACACCCCGACTAACCCTGGCCACTCCCCCACAAACCCGATTACCTTTGTCAGGAGGGGCAAGATCCAAGAAAGGCAAGTGTTGGACCTGGTTAATGAAGGCGTGGGCCAGATCAAAGTGGCAGGGTCGCGTGAAATTGAATCTCAAGTGAGGAGATCAAAAAGCACAAGAGGGCTGATTTGCCCGCTGCCCGCATACTCTCAACCTAACCTAACAGTGACACGCTCTTCATTCTCCCGGTCGACAAAATGCTAAGAATAAAGCCCAGATGCCCAAACGGCGAGAGAGAACCAGAAAGTTAAACCCAAGCTGGGTCCACAGAAAACCAGTCACCACTAAACTCAGGTGCAGAGACACCGAATGCCCAGTAAAAACTGTCAATTTAACCCATGCAATCCCAGGCATACAGATGCCGGGTAATGATGTTTAAAAACAACATTGCCCTCATAGTTACATGCCTCCAATTATCCTGGTCCATGGGAAAACACAAGCCGAGCTTGATCAACTCCGGCTGGGTCATCTCGGGGAGGGTGTTTAATGATGAAAGACCCGAAACACCCCATGATCCGAGGATGCATTACTGATGATGTGTCCCAGTGCACACCCGGTCCATTGAACCAAGTGGTGTCGGACCATGATAATGAAAGGCATGGGCCAGATTCACCTAGCTTCACCACACAAGCCTAAGCCCAATAGCACCTCATACCTCACCACTCAAAACTCTGCAGCCTTACCTATCCCAGTCACACATATACATCCAGCAGCCCAACACTCAAACCTAATCCTAAAGTCCAAGGGGGCACACACCCCCACAAACCCTCGGCACATCACAGTGATCATACCACACCCCCACAAACCCTAGTCACTCCCCGACTAACCCTGGCCACACCCCCACAAACCCGATTACCTTTGTCAGCAGGGGCAAGATCCGAGAAAGGCAAGTGTTGGACCTGGTTAATGAAGGCGTGGGCCAGATCAAAGTGGCAGGGTCGCGTGAAATTGAATCTCAAGTGAGGAGATCAAAGAGCACAAGAGGGCTGATTTGCCCACTGCCCGCATACTCTCAACCAAACCTAACAGTGACACGCTCTTCATTCTCCCGGTCGACAAAATGCCAAGAACAAAGCCCAGATGCCCAAACGGCAAGAGAGAACCAGAAAGTTAAACCCAAGCTGGGTCCACAGAAAACAAGCCACCACTAAACTCAGGTGCAGAGACACCGAATGCCCAGTAAACACTGTCAATTTAACCCATGCATCCCCAGGCATACAGATGCCAGGTAATGATGTTTAAAAACGTCATTTCCCTCATAGTTACATGCCTCTCATTATCCTGTTCCATGGGAAAACACAAGCCGAGCTTGATCAACTCCGGCTGGGTCAACTCGGGGAGGGTGTTTAATGATGAAAGACCCGTAACACCCCATGATCCGAGGATGCATTACTGATGATGTGTCCCAGAGCACACCCGGCCCATTGAACCAAGTGGTGTCGGACCATGATAATGAAAGGCATGGGCCAGATTCACCTGGCTTCACCACACAAGCCTAAGCCCCATAGCACCTCATACCTCACCACTCATAACTCTGCAGCCTAACCTCTCCCAGTCACACATATACATCCACCAGCCCAACACTCAAACCTAATCCTAAAGTCCAAGGGGGCACACACCCCCACAAACCCTCGGCACATCCCAGAGATCATGCCACACCCCCACAAACCCTAGGCACACCCCGACTAACCCTGGCCACTCCCCCACAAACCCGATTACCTTTGTCAGGAGGGGCAAAATCCAAGAAAGGCAAGTGTTGGACCTGGTTAATGAAGGCGTGGGCCAGATCAAAGTGGCAGGGTCGCGTGAAATTGAATCTCAAGTGAGGAGATCAAAAAGCACAAGAGGGCTGATTTGCCCACTGCCCGCATACTCTCAACCTAACCTAACAGTGACACGCTCTTCATTCTCCCGGTCGACAAAATGCCAAGAATAAAGCCCAGATGCCCAAACGGCGAGAGAGAACCAGAAAGTTAAACCCAAGCTGGGTCCACAGAAAACCAGTCACTAGTAAACTCAGGTGCAGAGACACCGAATGCCCAGTAAACACTGTCAATTTAACCCATGCAATCCCAGGCATACAGATGCCAGGTAATGATGTTTAAAAACGTCATTACCCTCATAGTTACATGCCTCTCATTATCCTGGTCCATGGGAAAACACAAGCCGAGCTTGATCAACTCCGGCTGGGTCAACTCGGGGAGGGTGTTTAATGATGAAAGACCCGAAACACCCCATGATCCGAGGATGCATTACTGATGATGTGTCCCAGTGCACACCCGGTTCACTGAACCAAGTGGTGTCGGACCACGATAATGAAAGGCATGGGCCAGATTCACCTGGCTTCACCACAGGGGCCTATGCGCCACAGCACCTCATACCTCACCACTCCAAACTCTACAGCCTTACCTATCCCAGTCACATATACATCCACCAGCCCAACAGTCAAACCTAATCCTAAAGTCCAAGGGGGCACACACCCCCACAAACCCTCGGCACATCCCAGAGATCATGCCACACCCCCACAAACCCTAGGCACACCCCGACTAACCCTGGCCACTCCCCCACAAACCCGATTACCTTTGTCAGGAGGGGCAAGATCCAAGAAAGGCAAGTGTTGGACCTGGTTAATGAAGGCGTGGGCCAGATCAAAGTGGCAGGGTCGCGTGAAATTGAATCTCAAGTGAGGAGATCAAAAAGCACAAGAGGGCTGATTTGCCCACTGCCCGCATACTCTCAACCTAACCTAACAGTGACACGCTCTTCATTCTCCCGGTCGACAAAATGCCAAGAATAAAGCCCAGATGCCCAAACGGCGAGAGAGAACCAGAAAGTTAAACCCAAGCTGGGTCCACAGAAAACCAGTCACCAGTAAACTCAGGTGCAGAGACACCGAATGCCCAGTAAACACTGTCAATTTAACCCATGCAATCCCAGGCATACAGATGCCAGGTAATGATGTTTAAAAACGTCATTACCCTCATAGTTACATGCCTCTCATTATCCTGGTCCATGGGAAAACACAAGCCGAGCTTGATCAACTCCGGCTGGGTCAACTCGGGGAGGGTGTTTAATGATGAAAGACCCGAAACACCCCATGATCCGAGGATGCATTACTGATGATGTGTCCCAGTGCACACCCGGTTCACTGAACCAAGTGGTGTCGGACCACGATAATGAAAGGCATGGGCCAGATTCACCTGGCTTCACCACAGGGGCCTATGCGCCACAGAACCTCATACCTCACCACTCCAAACTCTGCAGCCTTACCTATCCCAGTCACATATACATCCACCAGCCCAACAGTCAAACCTAATCCTAAAGTCCAAGGGGACACACACCCCCACAAACCCTTGGCTCATCCCAGAGATCATGCCACACCCCCACAAACCCTAGGCACACCCCGACTAACCCTGGCCACTCCCCCACAAACCCGATTACCTTTGTCAGGAGGGGCAAGATCCAAGAAAGGCAAGTGTTGGACCTGGTTAATGAAGGCGTGGGCCAGATCAAAGTGGCAGGGTCGCGTGAAATTGAATCTCAAGTGAGGAGATCAAAAAGCACAAGAGGGCTGATTTGCCCACTGCCCGCATACTCTCAACCTAACCTAACAGTGACACGCTCTTCATTCTCCCGGTCGACAAAATGCCAAGAACAAAGCCCAGATGCCCAAACGGCAAAACAGAACCAGAAAGTTAAACCCAAGCTGGGTCCACAGAAAACAAGTCACCACTAAACTCAGGTGCAGAGACACCGAATGCCCAGTAAACACTGTCAATTTAACCCATGCCATCCCAGGCATACAGATGCCAAGTAATGATGTTTAAAAACAACATTCCCCTCATAGTTACATGCCTCTCATTTTCCTGGTCCATTGGAAAACACAAGCCGAGCTTGATCAACTCCGACTGGGTCAACTCGGGGAGGGTGTTTAATGATGAAAGACCCGAAACACCCGATGATCCGAGGATGCATTACTGATGATGTGTCCCAGTGCACACCCGGTCCATTGAACCAAGTGGTGTCGGACCATGATAATGAAGGGCATGGGCCAGATTCACCTGGCTTCACCACACAAGCCGAAGCCCCATAGCACCTCATACCTCACCACTCAAAACTCTGCAGCCTTACCTATCCCAGTCACACATATACATCCACCAGCACAACACTCAAACCTAATCCTAAAGTCCAAGGGGGCACACACCCCCACAAACCCTCGGCACATCCCAGAGATCATACCACACCCCCACAAACCCTAGGCACACCCCGACTAACCCTGGCCACTCCCCCACAAACCCGATTACCTTTGTCAGGAGGGGCAAGATCCAAGAAAGGCAAGTGTTGGACCTGGTTAATGAAGGCGTGGGCCAGATCAAAGTGGCAGGGTCGCGTGAAATTGAATCTCAAGTGAGGAGATCAAAAAGCACAAGAGGGCTGACTTGCCCACTGCCCGCATACTCTCAACCTAACCTAACAGTGACACGCTCTTCATTCTCCCGGTCGACAAAATGCCAAGAATAAAGCCCAGATGCCCAAACGGCAAGAGAGAACCAGAAAGTTAAACCCAAGCTGGGTCCACAGAAAACCAGTCACCAGTAAACTCAGGTGCAGAGACACCGAATGCCCAGTAAACACTGTTAATTTAACCCATGCAATCCCAGGCATACAGATGCCAGGTAATGATGTTTAAAAACGTCATTACCCTCATAGTTACATGCCTCTCATTATCCTGGTCCATGGGAAAACACAAGCCGAGCTTGATCAACTCCGGCTGGGTCAACTCGGGGAGGGTGTTTAATGATGAAAGACCCGAAACACCCCATGATCCGAGGATGCATTACTGATGATGTGTCCCAGTGCACACCCGGTTCACTGAACCAAGTGGTGTCGGACCACGATAATGAAAGGCATGGGCCAGATTCACCTGGCTTCACCACAGGGGCCTATGCGCCACAGCACCTCATACCTCACCACTCCAAACTCTGCAGCCTTACCTATCCCAGTCACATATACATGCACCAGACCAACACTCAAACCTAATCCTAAAGTCCAAGGGGGCACACACCCCCACAAACCCTCGGCACATCCCAGAGATCATGCCACACCCCCACAAACCCTAGGCACACCCCGACTAACCTTGGCCACTCCCCCACAAACCCGATTACCTTTGTCAGGAGGGGCAAGATCAAAGAAAGGCAAGTGTTGGACCTGGTTAATGAAGGCGTGGGCCAGATCAAAGTGGCAGGGTCGCGTGAAATTGAATCTCAAGTGAGGAGATCAAAAAGCACAAGAGGGCTGATTTGCCCGCTGCCCGCATACTCTCAACCTAACCTAACAGTGACACGCTCTTCATTCTCCCGGTCGACAAAATGCCAAGAATAAAGCCCAGATGCCCAAACGGCGAGAGAGAACCAGAAAGTTAAACCCAAGCTGGGTCCACAGAAAACCAGTCACCACTAAACTCAGGTGCAGAGACACCGAATGCCCAGTAAACACTGTCAATTTAACCCATGCAATCCCAGGCATACAGATGCCGGGTAATGATGTTTAAAAACAACATTGCCCTCATAGTTACATGCCTCTCATTATCCTGGTCCATGGGAAAACACAAGCCGAGCTTGATCAACTCCGGCTGGGTCATCTCGGGGAGGGTGTTTAACGATGAAAGACCCGAAACACCCCATGATCCGAGGATGCATTACTGATGATGTGTCCCAGTGCACACCCGGTCCATTGAACCAAGTGGTGTCGGACCATGATAATGAAAGGCATGGGCCAGATTCACCTAGCTTCATCACACAAGCCTAAGCCCAATAGCACCTCATACCTCACCACTCAAAACTCTGCAGCCTTACCTATCCCAGTCACACATATACATCCACCAGCCCAACACTCAAACCTAATCCTAAAGTCCAAGGGGGCACACACCCCCACAAAACCTCGGCACATCCCACAGATCATGCCACACCCCCACATAAAGTCCAAGGGGGCACACACCCCCACAAACCCTCGGCACATCCCACAGATCATGCCACACCCCCACAAACCCTAGGCACACCCCGACTAACCCTGGCCACTCCCCCACAAACCCGATTACCTTTGTCAGCAGGGGCAAGATCCGAGAAAGGCAAGTGTTGGACCTGGTTAATGAAGGCGTGGGCCAGATCAAAGTGGCAGGGTCGCGTGAAATTGAATCTCAAGTGAGGAGATCAAAAAGCACAAGAGGGCTGATTTGCCCACTGCCCGCATACTCTCAAGCTAACCTAACAGTGACACGCTCTTCATTCTCCCGGTCGACAAAATGCCATGAACAAAGCCCAGATGCCCAAACGGCAAGAGAGAACCAGAAAGTTAAACCCAAGCTGGGTCCACAGAAAACAAGTCACCACTAAACTCAGGTGCAGAGACACCGAATGCCCAGTAAACACTCTCAATTTAACCCATGCATCCCCAGGCATACAGATGCCAGGTAATGATGTTTAAAAACGTCATTACCCTCATAGTTACATGCCTCTCATTATCCTGTTCCATGGGAAAACACAAGCCGAGCTTGATCAACTCCGGCTGGGTCGCCTCGGGGAGGGTGTTTAATGATGAAAGACCCGAAACACCCGATGATCCGAGGATGCATTACTGATGATGTGTCCCAGTGCACACCTGGTCCTTTGAACCAAGTGGTGTCGGACCATGATAATGAAAGGCATGGGTCAGATTCACCTGGCTTCACCACAGAAGCCGAAGCCCCATAGCACCTCATACCTCACCACTCAAAACTCTGCAGCCTTACCTATCCCAGTCACACATATACATCCACCAGCCCAACACTCAAACCTAATCCTAAAGTCCGAGGGGGCACACACCCCCACAAACCCTCGGCACATCCCACAGATCATGCCACACCCCCACATAAAGTCCAAGGGGGCACACACCCCCACAAACCCTCGGCACATCCCACAGATCATGCCACACCCCCACAAACCCTGGGCACACCCGGACTAACCCTGGCCACTCCCCCACAAACCCGATTACCTTTGTCAGGAGGGGTAAGATCCAAGAAAGGCAAGTGTTGGACCTGGTTAATGAAGGCGTGGGCCAGATCAAAGTGGCAGGGTCGCGTAAAATTGAATCTCAAGTGAGGAGTTCAAAGAGCACAAGAGGGCTGATTTGCCCACTGCCCGCATACTCTCAACCTAACCCTAACCCTAACCCTAACTCAAAACTCTGCAGCCTTACCTCTCCCAGTCACACATATACATCCACCAGCCCAACACTCAAACCTAATCCTAAAGTCCAAGGGGGCACACACCCCCACAAACCCTCGGCACATCCCACAGATCATGCCACACCCCCACAAACCCTAGGCACACCCCGACTAACCCTGGCCACTCCCCCACAAACCCGATTACCTTTGTCAGGAGGGGCAAGATCCAAGAAAGGCAAGTTTTGGACCTGGTTAATGAAGGCGTGGGGCCAGATCAAAGTGGCAGGGTCGCGTGAATTGAATCTCAAGTGAGGAGATCAAAAAGCACAAGAGGGCTGATTTGCCCACTGCCCGCATACTCTCAACCTAACCTAACAGTGACACGCTCTTCATTCTCCCGGTCCACAAAAATGCCATGAACAAAGCCCAGATGCCCAAACGGCAAGAGAGAACCAGAAAGTTAAACCCAAGCTGGGTCCATAGAAAACAAGTCACCACTAAACTCAGGTGCAGAGACACCGAATGCCCAGTAAACACTGTCAATTTAACCCATGCATCCCCAGGCATACAGATGCCAGGTAATGATGTTTAAAACGTCATTACCCTCATAGTTACATGCCTCTCATTATCCTGTTCCATGGGAAAACACAGGCCGAGCTTGATCAACTCTGGCTGGGTCGCCTCGGGGAGGGTGTCTAATGATGAAAGACCCGAAACACCCGATGATCCGAGGATGCATTACTGATGATGTGTCCCAGTGCACACCCGGTCCATTGAACCAAGTGGTGTCGGACCATGATAATGAAGGGCATGGGCCAGATTCACCTGGCTTCACCACACAAGCCGAAGCCCCATAGCACCTCATACCTCACCACTCAAAACTCTGCAGCCTTACCTATCCCAGTCACACATATACATCCACCAGCCCAACACTCAAACCGAATCCTAAAGTCCAAGGGGGCACACACCCCCACAAACCCTCGGCACATCCCAGAGATCATGCCACACCCCCACAAACCCTAGGCACACCCCGACTAACCCTGGCCACTCCCCCACAAACCCGATTACCTTTGTCAGGAGGGGCAATATCCCAGAATGGCAAGTGTTGGACCTGGTTAATGAAGGCGTGGGCCAGATCAAAGTGGCAAGGTCGCGTGAAGTTGAATCTCAAGTGAGGAGATCAAAAAGCACAAGAGGGCTGATTTGCCCACTGCCCGCATACTCTCAACCTAACCTAACAGTGACACGTTCTTCATTCTCCCGGTCGACAAAATGCCAAGAACAAAGTCCAGATGCCCAAACGGCAAGAGAGAACCAGAAAGTTAAACCCAAGCTGGGTCCACAGAAAACAAGTCACCACTAAACTCAGGTGCAGAGACACCGAATGCCCATTAAACACTGTCAATTTAACCCATGCAATCCCAGGCATACAGATGCCATGTAATGATGTTTAAAAACGTCATTACCCTCATAGTTACATGTCTCTCATTATCCTGGTCCATGGGAAAACACAAGCCGAGCTTGATCAACTCTGGCTGGGTCGCCTCGGGGAGGGTGTCTAATGATGAAAGACCCGAAACACCCCATGATCCGAGGATGCATTACTGATGATGTGTCCCAGTGCACACCCGGTCCATTGAACCAAGTGGTGTCGGACCATGATAATGAAAGGCATGGGCCAGATTCACCTGGCTTCACCACACGAGCCTAAGCCCAATAGCACCTCATACCTCACCACTCAAAACTCTGCAGCCTTACCTCTCCCAGTCACACATATACATCCACCAGCCCAACACTCAAACCTAATCCTAAAGTCCAAGGGGGCACACACCCCCACAAACCTCGGCACATCCCAGAGATCATGCCACACCCCCACAAACCCTAGGCACACTCCGACTAACCCTGGCCACTCCCCCACAAACCCGATTACCTTCGTCAGGAGGGGCAAGATCCAAGAAAGGCAAGTGTTGGACCTGGTTAATGAAGGCGTGGGCCAGATCAAAGTGGCAGGGTCGCGTGAAATTGAATCTCAAGTGAGGAGATCAAAAAGCACAAGAGGGCTGATTTGCCCACTGCCCGCATACTCTCAACCTAACCTAACAGTGACATGCTCTTCATTCTCCCGGTCGACAAAATGCCATGAACAAAGCCCAGATGCCCAAACGGCAAGAGAGAACCAGAAAGTTAAACCCAAGCTGGGTCCACAGAAAACAAGTCACCACTAAACTCAGGTGCAGAGACACCGAATGCCCAGTAAACACTCTCAATTTAACCCATGCATCCCCAGGCATACAGATGCCAGGTAATGATGTTTAAAAACGTCATTACCCTCATAGTTACATGCCTCTCATTATCCTGTTCCATGGGAAAACACAAGCCGAGCTTGATCAACTCTGGCTGGGTCGCCTCGGGGAGGGTGTCTAATGATGAAAGACCCGAAACACCCCATGATCCGAGGATGCATTACTGATGATGTGTCCCAGTGCACACCCGGTCCATTGAACCAAGTGGTGTCGGACCATGATAATGAAAGGCATGGGCCAGATTCACCTGCCTTCACCACACAAGCCGAAGCCCAATAGCACCTCATACCTCACCACTCAAAACTCTGCAGCCTTACCTATCCCAGTCACACATCTGCATCCACCAGCCCAACACTCAAACCGAATCCTAAAGTCCAAGGGGGCACACACCCCCACAAACCCTCGGCACATCCCACAGATCATGCCACACCCCCACAAACCCTAGGCACACCCCGACTAACCCTGGCCACTCCCCCACAAACCCGATTACCTTTGTCAGGAGGGGCAAGATCCAAGAAAGGCAAGTGTTGGACCTGGTTAATGAAGGCGTGGGCCAGATCAAAGTGGCAGGGTCGCGTGAAATTGAATCTCAAGTGAGGAGATCAAAAAGCACAAGAGGGCTGATTTGCCCGCTGCCCGCATACTCTCAACCTAACCTAACAGTGACACGCTCTTCATTCTCCTGGTCGACAAAATGCTAAGAATAAAGCCCAGATGCCCAAACGGCGAGAGAGAACCAGAAAGTTAAACCCAAGCTGGGTCCACAGAAAACCAGTCACCACTAAACTCAGGTGCAGAGACACCGAATGCCCAGTAAAAACTGTCTATTTAACCCATGCAATCCCAGGCATACAGATGCCGGGTAATGATGTTTAAAAACAACATTGCCCTCATAGTTACATGCCTCTCATTATCCTGTTCCATGGGAAAACACAAGCCGAGCTTGATCAACTCCGGCTGGGTCAACTCGGGGAGGGTGTTTAATGATGAAAGACCCGTAACACCCGGTGATCCGAGGATGCATTACTGATGATGTGTCCCAGTGCACACCCGGCCCATTGAACCAAGTGGTGTCGGACCATGATAATGAAAGGCATGGGCCAGATTCACCTGGCTTCACCACACAAGCCTAAGCCCCATAGCACCTCATACCTCACCACTCAAAACTCTGCAGCCTAACCTCTCCCAGTCACACATATACATCCACCAGCCCAACACTCAAACCTAATCCTAAAGTCCAAGGGGGCACACACCCCCACAAACCCTCGGCACATCCCAGAGATCATGCCACACCCCCACAAACCCTAGGCACTCCCCGACTAACCCTGGCCACTCCCCCACAAACCCGATTACCTTTGTCAGGAGGGGCAAAATCCAAGAAAGGCAAGTGTTGGACCTGGTTAATGAAGGCGTGGGCCAGATCAAAGTGGCAGGGTCGCGTGAAATTGAATCTCAAGTGAGGAGATCAAAAAGCACAAGAGGGCTGATTTGCCCACTGCCCGCATACTCTCAACCTAACCTAACAGTGACACGCTCTTCATTCTCCCGGTCGACAAAATGCCAAGAATAAAGCCCAGATGCCCAAACGGCGAGAGAGAACCAGAAAGTTAAACCCAAGCTGGGTCCACAGAAAACCAGTCACTAGTAAACTCAGGTGCAGAGACACCGAATGCCCAGTAAACACTGTCAATTTAACCCATGCAATCACAGGCATACAGATGCCAGGTAATGATGTTTAAAAACGTCATTACCCTCATAGTTACATGCCTCTCATTATCCTGGTCCATGGGAAAACACAAGCCGAGCTTGATCAACTCCGGCTGGGTCAACTCGGGGAGGGTGTTTAATGATGAAAGACCCGAAACACCCCATGATCCGAGGATGCATTACTGATGATGTGTCCCAGTGCACACCCGGTTCACTGAACCAAGTGGTGTCGGACCACGATAATGAAAGGCATGGGCCAGATTCACCTGGCTTCACCACAGGGGCCTATGCGCCACAGCACCTCATACCTCACCACTCCAAACTCTGCAGCCTTACCTATCCCAGTCACATATACATCCACCAGCCCAACACTCAAACCTAATCCTAAAGTCCAAGGGGGCACACACCCCCACAAACCCTCGGCACATCCCAGAGATCATGCCACACCCCCACAAACCCTAGGCACACCCCGACTAACCCTGGCCACTCCCCCACAAACCCGATTACCTTTGTCAGGAGGGGCAAGATCCAAGAAAGGCAAGTGTTGGACCTGGTTAATGAAGGCGTGGGCCAGATCAAAGTGGCAGGGTCGCGTGAAATTGAATCTCAAGTGAGGAGATCAAAAAGCACAAGAGGGCTGACTTGCCCACTGCCCGCATACTCTCAACCTAACCTAACAGTGACACGCTCTTCATTCTCCCGGTCGACAAAATGCCAAGAATAAAGCCCAGATGCCCAAACGGCGAGAGAGAACCAGAAAGTTAAACCCAAGCTGGGTCCACAGAAAACCAGTCACCAGTAAACTCAGGTGCAGAGACACCGAATGCCCAGTAAACACTGTCAATTTAACCCATGCAATCCCAGGCATACAGATGCCAGGTAATGATGTTTAAAAACGTCATTACCCTCATAGTTACATGCCTCTCATTATCCTGGTCCATGGGAAAACACAAGCCGAGCTTGATCAACTCCGGCTGGGTCAACTCGGGGAGGGTGTTTAATGATGAAAGACCCGAAACACCCCATGATCCGAGGATGCATTACTGATGATGTGTCCCAGTGCACACCCGGTTCACTGAACCAAGCGGTGTCGGACCACGATAATGAAAGGCATGGGCCAGATTCACCTGGCTTCACCACAGGGGCCTATGCGCCACAGCACCTCATACCTCACCACTCCAAACTCTGCAGCCTTACCTATCCCAGTCACATATACATCCACCAGCCCAACAGTCAAACCTAATCCTAAAGTCCAAGGGGGCACACACCCCCACAAACCCTTGGCTCATCCCAGAGATCATGCCACACCCCCACAAACCCTAGGCACACCCCGACTAACCCTGGCCACTCCCCCACAAACCCGATTACCTTTGTCAGGAGGGGCAAGATCCAAGAAAGGCAAGTGTTGGACCTGGTTAATGAAGGCGTGGGCTAGATCAAAGTGGCAGGGTCGCGTGAAATTGAATCTCAAGTGAGGAGATCAAAAAGCACAAGAGGGCTGATTTGCCCACTGCCCGCATACTCTCAACCTAACCTAACAGTGACACGCTCTTCATTCTCCCGGTCGACAAAATGCCAAGAATAAAGCCCAGATGCCCAAACGGCGAGAGAGAACCAGAAAGTTAAACCCAAGCTGGGTCCACAGAAAACCAGTCACCAGTAAACTCAGGTGCAGAGACACCGAATGCCCAGTAAACACTGTCAATTTAACCCATGCAATCCCAGGCATACAGATGCCAGGTAATGATGTTTAAAAACGTCATTACCCTCATATATACATGCCTCTCATTATCCTGGTCCATGGGAAAACACAAGCCGAGCTTGATCAACTCCGGCTGGGTCAACTCGGGGAGGGTGTTTAATGATGAAAGACCCGAAACACCCCATGATCCGAGGATGCATTACTGATGATGTATCCCAGTGCACACCCGGTTCACTGAACCAAGTGGTGTCGGACCACGATAATGAAAGGCATGGGCCAGATTCACCTGGCTTCACCACAGGGGCCTATGCGCCACAGCACCTCATACCTCACCACTCCAAACTCTGCAGCCTTACCTATCCCAGTCACATATACATCCACCAGCCCAACACTCAAACCTAATCCTAAAGTCCAAGGGGGCACACACCCCCACAAACCCTCGGCACATCCCAGAGATCATGCCACACCCCCACAAACCCTAGGCACACCCCGACTAACCCTGGCCACTCCCCCACAAACCCGATTACCTTTGTCAGGAGGGGCAAGATCCAAGAAAGGCAAGTGTTGGACCTGGTTAATGAAGGCGTGGGCCAGATCAAAGTGGCAGGGTCGCGTGAAATTGAATCTCAAGTGAGGAGATCAAAAAGCACAAGAGGGCTGACTTGCCCACTGCCCGCATACTCTCAACCTAACCTAACAGTGACACGCTCTTCATTCTCCCGGTCGACAAAATGCCAAGAATAAAGCCCAGATGCCCAAACGGCGAGAGAGAACCAGAAAGTTAAACCCAAGCTGGGTCCACAGAAAACCAGTCACCAGTAAACTCAGGTGCAGAGACACCGAATGCCCAGTAAACACTGTTAATTTAACCCATGCAATCCCAGGCATACAGATGCCAGGTAATGATGTTTAAAAACGTCATTACCCTCATAGTTACATGCCTCTCATTATCCTGGTCCATGGGAAAACACAAGCCGAGCTTGATCAACTCCGGCTGGGTCAACTCGGGGAGGGTGTTTAATGATGAAAGACCCGAAACACCCCATGATCCGAGGATGCATTACTGATGATGTGTCCCAGTGCACACCCGGTTCACTGAACCAAGTGGTGTCGGACCACGATAATGAAAGGCATGGGCCAGATTCACCTGGCTTCACCACAGGGGCCTATGCGCCACAGCACCTCATACCTCACCACTCCAAACTCTGCAGCCTTACCTATCCCAGTCACATATACATGCACCAGACCAACACTCAAACCTAATCCTAAAGTCCAAGGGGGCACACACCCCCACAAACCCTCGGCACATCCCACAGATCATGCCACACCCCCACAAACCCTAGGCACACCCCGACTAACCCTGGCCACTCCCCCACAAACCCGATTACCTTTGTCAGGAGGGGCAAGATCAAAGAAAGGCAAGTGTTGGACCTGGTTAATGAAGGCGTGGGCCAGATCAAAGTGGCAGGGTCGCGTGAAATTGAATCTCAAGTGAGGAGATCAAAAAGCACAAGAGGGCTGATTTGCCCGCTGCCCGCATACTCTCAACCTAACCTAACAGTGACACGCTCTTCATTCTCCCGGTCGACAAAATGCCAAGAATAAAGCCCAGATGCCCAAACGGCGAGAGAGAACCAGAAAGTTAAACCCAAGCTGGGTCCACAGAAAACCAGTCACCACTAAACTCAGGTGCAGAGACACCGAATGCCCAGTTAACACTGTCAATTTAACCCATGCAATCCCAGGCATACAGATGCCGGGTAATGATGTTTAAAAACAACATTGCCCTCATAGTTACATGCCTCTCATTATCCTGGTCCATGGGAAAACACAAGCCGAGCTTGATCAACTCCGGCTGGGTCATCTCGGGGAGGGTGTTTAACGATGAAAGACCCGAAACACCCCATGATCCGAGGATGCATTACTGATGATGTGTCCCAGTGCACACCCGGTCCATTGAACCAAGTGGTGTCGGACCATGATAATGAAAGGCATGGGCCAGATTCACGTAGCTTCACCACACAAGCCTAAGCCCAATAGCACCTCATACCTCACCACTCAAAACTCTGCAGCCTTACCTATCCCAGTCACACATATACATCCACCAGCCCAACACTCAAACCTAATCCTAAAGTCCAAGGGGGCACACACCCCCACAAAACCTCGGCACATCCCACAGATCATGCCACACCCCCACATAAAGTCCAAGGGGGCACACACCCCCACAAACCCTCGGCACATCCCACAGATCATGCCACACCCCCACAAACCCTAGGCACACCCCGACTAACCCTGGCCACTCCCCCACAAACCCGATTACCTTTGTCAGCAGGGGCAAGATCCGAGAAAGGCAAGTGTTGGACCTGGTTAATGAAGGCGTGGGCCAGATCAAAGTGGCAGGGTCGCGTGAAATTGAATCTCAAGTGAGGAGATCAAAAAGCACAAGAGGGCTGATTTGCCCACTGCCCGCATACTCTCAACCTAACCTAACAGTGACACGCTCTTCATTCTCCCGGTCGACAAAATGCCATGAACAAAGCCCAGATGCCCAAACGGCAAGAGAGAACCAGAAAGTTAAACCCAAGCTGGGTCCACAGAAAACAAGTCACCACTAAACTCAGGTGCAGAGACACCGAATGCCCAGTAAACACTCTCAATTTAACCCATGCATCCCCAGGCATACAGATGCCAGGTAATGATGTTTAAAAACGTCATTACCCTCATAGTTACATGCCTCTCATTATCCTGTTCCATGGGAAAACACAAGCCGAGCTTGATCAACTCTGGCTGGGTCGCCTCGGGGAGGGTGTTTAATGATGAAAGACCCGAAACACCCGATGATCCGAGGATGCATTACTGATGATGTGTCCCAGTGCACACCCGGTCCATTGAACCAAGTGGTGTCGGACCATGATAATGAAAGGCATGGGCCAGATTCACCTGGCTTCACCACACGAGCCTAAGCCCCATAGCACCTCATACCTCACCACTCAAAACTCTGCAGCCTTACCTCTCCCAGTCACACATATACATCCACCAGCCCAACATTCAAACCTAATCCTAAAGTCCAAGGGGGCACACACCCCCACAAACCCTCGGCACATCCCAGATATCATGCCACACCCCCACAAACCCTAGGCACACCCCGACTAACCCTGGCCACTCCCCCACAAACCCGATTACCTTTGTCAGGAGGGGCAAGATCCAAGAAAGGCAAGTGTTGGACCTGGTTAATGAAGGCGTGGGCCAGATCAAAGTGGCAGGGTCGCGTGAATTGAATCTCAAGTGAGGAGATCAAAAAGCACAAGAGGGCTGATTTGCCCACTGCCCGCATACTCTCAACCTAACCTAACAGTGACACGCTCTTCATTCTCCCGGTCCACAAAATGCCATGAACAAAGCCCAGATGCCCAAACGGCAAGAGAGAACCAGAAAGTTAAACCGAAGCTGGGTCCACAGAAAACAATTCACCACTAAACTCAGGTGCAGAGACACCGAATGCCCAGTAAACACTGTCAATTTAACCCATGCATCCCCAGGCATACAGATGCCAGGTAATGATGTTTAAAAACGTCATTACCCTCATAGTTACATGCCTCTCATTATCCTGTTCCATGGGAAAACACAGGCCGAGCTTGATCAACTCTGGCTGGGTCGCCTCGGGGAGGGTGTCTAATGATGAAAGACCCGAAACACCCGATGATCCGAGGATGCATTACTGATGATGTGTCCCAGTGCACACCCGGTCCATTGAACCAAGTGGTGTCGGACCATGATAATGAAGGGCATGGGCCGGATTCACCTGGCTTCACCACACAAGCCGAAGCCCCATAGCACCTCATACCTCACCACTCAAAACTCTGCAGCCTTACCTATCCCAGTCACACATATACATCCACCAGCCCAACACTCAAACCGAATCCTAAAGTCCAAGGGGGCACACACCCCCACAAACCCTCGGCACATCCCAGAGATCATGCCACACCCCCACAAACCCTAGGCACACCCCGACTAACCCTGGCCACTCCCCACAAACCCGATTACCTTTGTCAGGAGGGGCAAGATCCCAGTATGGCAAGTGTTGGACCTGGTTAATGAAGGCGTGGGCCAGATCAAAGTGGCAAGGTCGCGTGAATTTGAATCTCAAGTGAGGAGATCAAAAAGCACAAGAGGGCTGATTTGCCCACTGCCCGCATACTCTCAACCTAACCTAACAGTGACACGTTCTTCATTCTCCCGGTCGACAAAATGCCAAGAACAAAGTCCAGATGCCCAAACGGCAAGAGAGAACCAGAACGTTAAACCCAAGCTGGGTCCACAGAAAACAAGTCACCACTAAACTCAGGTGCAGAGACACCGAATGCCCATTAAACACTGTCAATTTAACCCATGCAATCCCAGGCATACAGATGCCATGTAATGATGTTTAAAAACAACATTACCCTCATAGTTACATGCCTCTCATTTTCCTGGTCCATGGGAAAACACAAGCCGAGCTTGATCAACTCCGGCTGGGTCAACTCGGGGAGGGTGTTTAATGATGAAAGACCCGAAACACCCGATGATTCGAGGATGCATTACTGATGATGTGTCCCAGTGCACACCCGGTCCATTGAACCAAGTGGTGTCGGACCATGATAATGAAAGGCATGGGCCAGATTCACCTGGCTTCACCACACAAGCCGAAGCCCCATAGCACCTCATACCTCACCACTCAAAACTCTGCAGCCTTACCTATCCCAGTCACACATATACATCCACCAGCCCAACACTCAAACCTAATCCTAAAGTCCAAGGGGGCACACACCCCCACAAACCCTCGGCACATCCCAGAGATCATGCCACACCCCCACAAACCCTAGACACACCCCGACTAACCCTGGCCACTCCCCCACAAACCCGATTACCTTTGTCAGGAGGGGCAAGATCCAAGAAAGGCAAGTGTTGGACCTGGTTAATGAAGGCGTGGGCCAGATCAAAGTGGCAGGGTCGCGTGAAATTGAATCTCAAGTGAGGAGATCAAAAAGCACAAGAGGGCTGATATGCCCACTGCCCGCATACTCTCAACCTAACCTAACAGTGACACGCTCTTCATTCTCCCGGTCGACAAAATGCCATGAACAAAGCCCAGATGCCCAAACGGCAAGAGAGAACCAGAAAGTTAAACCCAAGCTGGGTCCACAGAAAACAAGTCACCACTAAACTCAGGTGCAGAGACACCGAATGCCCAGTAAACACTCTCAATTTAACCCATGCATCCCCAGGCATACAGATGCCAGGTAATGATGTTTAAAAACGTCATTACCCTCATAGTTACATGCCTCTCATTATCCTGTTCCATGGGAAAACACAAGCCGAGCTTGATCAACTCTGGCTGGGTCGCCTCGGGGAGGGTGTTTAATGATGAAAGACCCGAAACACCCGATGATCCGAGGATGCATTACTGATGATGTGTCCCAGTGCACACCCGGTCCATTGAACCAAGTGGTGTCGGACCATGATAATGAAAGGCATGGGCCAGATTCACCTGGCTTCACCACACGAGCCTAAGCCCCATAGCACCTCATACCTCACCACTCAAAACTCTGCAGCCTTACCTCTCCCAGTCACACATATACATCCACCAGCCCAACATTCAAACCTAATCCTAAAGTCCAAGGGGGCACACACCCCCACAAACCCTCGGCACATCCCAGATATCATGCCACACCCCCACAAACCCTAGGCACACCCCGACTAACCCTGGCCACTCCCCCACAAACCCGATTACCTTTGTCAGGAGGGGCAAGATCCAAGAAAGGCAAGTGTTGGACCTGGTTAATGAAGGCGTGGGCCAGATCAAAGTGGCAGGGTCGCGTGAATTGAATCTCAAGTGAGGAGATCAAAAAGCACAAGAGGGCTGATTTGCCCACTGCCCGCATACTCTCAACCTAACCTAACAGTGACACGCTCTTCATTCTCCCGGTCCACAAAATGCCATGAACAAAGCCCAGATGCCCAAACGGCAAGAGAGAACCAGAAAGTTAAACCCAAGCTGGGTCCACAGAAAACAATTCACCACTAAACTCAGGTGCAGAGACACCGAATGCCCAGTAAACACTGTCAATTTAACCCATGCATCCCCAGGCATACAGATGCCAGGTAATGATGTTTAAAAACGTCATTACCCTCATAGTTACATGCCTCTCATTATCCTGTTCCATGGGAAAACACAGGCCGAGCTTGATCAACTCTGGCTGGGTCGCCTCGGGGAGGGTGTCTAATGATGAAAGACCCGAAACACCCGATGATCCGAGGATGCATTACTGATGATGTGTCCCAGTGCACACCCGGTCCATTGAACCAAGTGGTGTCGGACCATGATAATGAAGGGCATGGGCCGGATTCACCTGGCTTCACCACACAAGCCGAAGCCCCATAGCACCTCATACCTCACCACTCAAAACTCTGCAGCCTTACCTATCCCAGTCACACATATACATCCACCAGCCCAACACTCAAACCGAATCCTAAAGTCCAAGGGGGCACACACCCCCACAAACCCTCGGCACATCCCAGAGATCATGCCACACCCCCACAAACCCTAGGCACACCCCGACTAACCCTGGCCACTCCCCCACAAACCCGATTACCTTTGTCAGGAGGGGCAAGATCCCAGTATGGCAAGTGTTGGACCTGGTTAATGAAGGCGTGGGCCAGATCAAAGTGGCAAGGTCGCGTGAAGTTGAATCTCAAGTGAGGAGATCAAAAAGCACAAGAGGGCTGATTTGCCCACTGCCCGCATACTCTCAACGTAACCTAACAGTGACACGTTCTTCATTCTCCCGGTCGACAAAATGCCAAGAACAAAGTCCAGATGCCCAAACGGCAAGAGAGAACCAGAACGTTAAACCCAAGCTGGGTCCACAGAAAACAAGTCACCACTAAACTCAGGTGCAGAGACACCGAATGCCCATTAAACACTGTCAATTTAACCCATGCAATCCCAGGCATACAGATGCCATGTAATGATGTTTAAAAACAACATTACCCTCATAGTTACATGCCTCTCATTTTCCTGGTCCATGGGAAAACACAAGCCGAGCTTGATCAACTCCGGCTGGGTCAACTCGGGGAGGGTGTTTAATGATGAAAGACCCGAAACACCCGATGATTCGAGGATGCATTACTGATGATGTGTCCCAGTGCACACCCGGTCCATTGAACCAAGTGGTGTCGGACCATGATAATGAAAGGCATGGGCCAGATTCACCTGGCTTCACCACACAAGCCGAAGCCCCATAGCACCTCATACCTCACCACTCAAAACTCTGCAGCCTTACCTATCCCAGTCACACATATACATCCACCAGCCCAACACTCAAACCTAATCCTAAAGTCCAAGGGGGCACACACCCCCACAAACCCTCGGCACATCCCAGAGATCATGCCACACCCCCACAAACCCTAGACACACCCCGACTAACCCTGGCCACTCCCCCACAAACCCGATTACCTTTGTCAGGAGGGGCAAGATCCAAGAAAGGCAAGTGTTGGACCTGGTTAATGAAGGCGTGGGCCAGATCAAAGTGGCAGGGTCGCGTGAAATTGAATCTCAAGTGAGGAGATCAAAAAGCACAAGAGGGCTGATATGCCCACTGCCCGCATACTCTCAACCTAACCTAACAGTGACACGCTCTTCATTCTCCCGGTCGACAAAATGCCATGAACAAAGCCCAGATGCCCAAACGGCAAGAGAGAACCAGAAAGTTAAACCCAAGCTGGGTCCACAGAAAACAAGTCACCACTTAACTCAGGTGCAGAGACACCGAATGCCCAGTAAACACTCTCAATTTAACCCATGCATCCCCAGGCATACAGATGCCAGGTAATGATGTTTAAAAACGTCATTACCCTCATAGTTACATGCCTCTCATTATCCTGTTCCATGGGATAACACAAGCCGAGCTTGATCAACTCTGGCTGGGTCGCCTCGGGGAGGGTGTCTAATGATGAAAGACCCGAAACACCCCATGATCCGAGGATGCATTACTGATGATGTGTCCCAGTGCACACCCGGTCCATTGAACCAAGTGGTGTCGGACCATGATAATGAAAGGCATGGGCCAGATTCACCTGGCTTCACCACACGAGCCTAAGCCCAATAGCACCTCATACCTCACCACTCAAAACTCTGCAGCCTTACCTCTCCCAGTCACACATATACATCCACCAGCCCAACACGCAAACCTAATCCTAAAGTCCAAGGGGGCACACACCCCCACAAACCTCGGCACATCCCAGAGATCATGCCACACCCCCACAAACCCTAGGCACACCCCGACTAACCCTGGCCACTCCCCCACAAACCCGATTACCTTTGTCAGGAGGGGCAAGATCCAAGAAAGGCAAGTGTTGGACCTGGTTAATGAAGGCGTGGGCCAGATCAAAGTGGCAGGGTCGCGTGAAATTGAATCTCAAGTGAGGAGATCAAAAAGCACAAGAGGGCTGATTTGCCCACTGCCCGCATACTCTCAACCTAACCTAACAGTGACACGCTCTTCATTCTCCCGGTCGACAAAATGCCATGAACAAAGCCCAGATGCCCAAACGGAAAGAGAGAACCAGAAAGTTAAACCCAAGCTGGGTCCACAGAAAACAAGTCACCACTAAACTCAGGTGCAGAGACACCGAATGCCCAGTAAACACTCTCAATTTAACCCATGCATCCCCAGGCATACAGATGCCAGGTAATGATGTTTAAAAACGTCATTCCCCTCATAGTTACATGCCTCTCATTATCCTGTTCCATGGGAAAACACAGGCCGAGCTTGATCAACTCTGGCTGGGTCGCCTCGGGGAGGGTGTCTAATGATGAAAGACCCGAAACACCCGATGATCCGAGGATGCATTACTGATGATGTGTCCCAGTGCACACCCGGTCCATTGAACCAAGTGGTGTCGGACCATGATAATGAAGGGCATGGGCCGGATTCACCTGGCTTCACCACACAAGCCGAAGCCCCATAGCACCTCATACCTCACCACTCAAAACTCTGCAGCCTTACCTATCCCAGTCACACATATACATCCACCAGCCCAACACTCAAACCGAATCCTAAAGTCCAAGGGGGCACACACCCCCACAAACCCTCGGCACATCCCAGAGATCATGCCACACCCCCACAAACCCTAGGCACACCCCGACTAACCCTGGCCACTCCCCCACAAACCCGATTACCTTTGTCAGGAGGGGCAAGATCCCAGTATGGCAAGTGTTGGACCTGGTTAATGAAGGCGTGGGCCAGATCAAAGTGGCAAGGTCGCGTGAAGTTGAATCTCAAGTGAGGAGATCAAAAAGCACAAGAGGGCTGATTTGCCCACTGCCCGCATACTCTCAACGTAACCTAACAGTGACACGTTCTTCATTCTCCCGGTCGACAAAATGCCAAGAACAAAGTCCAGATGCCCAAACGGCAAGAGAGAACCAGAACGTTAAACCCAAGCTGGGTCCACAGAAAACAAGTCACCACTAAACTCAGGTGCAGAGACACCGAATGCCCATTAAACACTGTCAATTTAACCCATGCAATCCCAGGCATACAGATGCCATGTAATGATGTTTAAAAACAACATTACCCTCATAGTTACATGCCTCTCATTTTCCTGGTCCATGGGAAAACACAAGCCGAGCTTGATCAACTCCGGCTGGGTCAACTCGGGGAGGGTGTTTAATGATGAAAGACCCGAAACACCCGATGATTCGAGGATGCATTACTGATGATGTGTCCCAGTGCACACCCGGTCCATTGAACCAAGTGGTGTCGGACCATGATAATGAAAGGCATGGGCCAGATTCACCTGGCTTCACCACACAAGCCGAAGCCCCATAGCACCTCATACCTCACCACTCAAAACTCTGCAGCCTTACCTATCCCAGTCACACATATACATCCACCAGCCCAACACTCAAACCTAATCCTAAAGTCCAAGGGGGCACACACCCCCACAAACCCTCGGCACATCCCAGAGATCATGCCACACCCCCACAAACCCTAGACACACCCCGACTAACCCTGGCCACTCCCCCACAAACCCGATTACCTTTGTCAGGAGGGGCAAGATCCAAGAAAGGCAAGTGTTGGACCTGGTTAATGAAGGCGTGGGCCAGATCAAAGTGGCAGGGTCGCGTGAAATTGAATCTCAAGTGAGGAGATCAAAAAGCACAAGAGGGCTGATATGCCCACTGCCCGCATACTCTCAACCTAACCTAACAGTGACACGCTCTTCATTCTCCCGGTCGACAAAATGCCATGAACAAAGCCCAGATGCCCAAACGGCAAGAGAGAACCAGAAAGTTAAACCCAAGCTGGGTCCACAGAAAACAAGTCACCACTTAACTCAGGTGCAGAGACACCGAATGCCCAGTAAACACTCTCAATTTAACCCATGCATCCCCAGGCATACAGATGCCAGGTAATGATGTTTAAAAACGTCATTACCCTCATAGTTACATGCCTCTCATTATCCTGTTCCATGGGATAACACAAGCCGAGCTTGATCAACTCTGGCTGGGTCGCCTCGGGGAGGGTGTCTAATGATGAAAGACCCGAAACACCCCATGATCCGAGGATGCATTACTGATGATGTGTCCCAGTGCACACCCGGTCCATTGAACCAAGTGGTGTCGGACCATGATAATGAAAGGCATGGGCCAGATTCACCTGGCTTCACCACACGAGCCTAAGCCCAATAGCACCTCATACCTCACCACTCAAAACTCTGCAGCCTTACCTCTCCCAGTCACACATATACATCCACCAGCCCAACACGCAAACCTAATCCTAAAGTCCAAGGGGGCACACACCCCCACAAACCTCGGCACATCCCAGAGATCATGCCACACCCCCACAAACCCTAGGCACACCCCGACTAACCCTGGCCACTCCCCCACAAACCCGATTACCTTTGTCAGGAGGGGCAAGATCCAAGAAAGGCAAGTGTTGGACCTGGTTAATGAAGGCGTGGGCCAGATCAAAGTGGCAGGGTCGCGTGAAATTGAATCTCAAGTGAGGAGATCAAAAAGCACAAGAGGGCTGATTTGCCCACTGCCCGCATACTCTCAACCTAACCTAACAGTGACACGCTCTTCATTCTCCCGGTCGACAAAATGCCATGAACAAAGCCCAGATGCCCAAACGGAAAGAGAGAACCAGAAAGTTAAACCCAAGCTGGGTCCACAGAAAACAAGTCACCACTAAACTCAGGTGCAGAGACACCGAATGCCCAGTAAACACTCTCAATTTAACCCATGCATCCCCAGGCATACAGATGCCAGGTAATGATGTTTAAAAACGTCATTCCCCTCATAGTTACATGCCTCTCATTATCCTGTTCCATGGGAAAACACAAGCCGAGCTTGATCAACTCTGGCTGGGTCGCCTCGGGGAGGGTGTCTAATGATGAAAGACCTGAAACACCCCATGATCCGAGGATGCATTACTGATGATGTGTCCCAGTGCGCACCCGGTCCATTGAACCAAGTGGTGTCGGACCATGATAATGAAAGGCATGGGCCAGATTCACCTGGCTTCACCACACGAGCCTAAGCCCAATAGCACCTCATACCTCACCACTCAAAACTCTGCAGCCTTACCTATCCCAGTCACACATATACATCCACCAGCCCAACACTCAAACCGAATCCTAATGTCCAAGGGGGCACACACCCCCACAAACCCTCGGCACATCCCAGAGATCATGCCACACCCCCACAAACCCTAGGCACACCCCGACTAACCCTGGCCACTCCCCCACAAACCCGATTACCTTTGTCAGGAGGGGCAAGATCCAAGAAAGGCAAGTGTTGGACCTGGTTAATGAAGGAGTGGGCCAGATCAAAGTGGCAGGGTCGCGTGAAGTTGAATCTCAAGTGAGGAGATCAAAAAGCACAAGAGGGCTGATTTGCCCACTGCCCGCATACTCTCAACCTAACCTAACAGTGACACGCTCTTCATTCTCCCGGTCGACAAAATGCCAAGAACAAAGCCCAGATGCCCAAACGGCAAGAGAGAACCAGAAAGTTAAACCCAAGCTGGGTCCACAGAAAACAAGTCACCACTAAACTCAGGTGCAGCGACACCGAATGCCCAGTAAACACTGTCAATTTAACCCATGCAATCCCAGGCATACAGATGCCATGTAATGATGTTTAAAAACAACATTACCCTCATAGTTACATGCCTCTCATTTTCCTGGTCCATGGGAAAACACAAACCGAGCTTGATCAACTCCGGCTGGGTCAACTCGGGGAGGGTGTTTAATGATGAAAGACCCGAAGCACCCGATGATCCGATGATGCATTACTGATGATGTGTCCCAGTGCACACCCGGTCCATTGAACCAAGTGGTGTCGGACCATGATAATGAAAGGCATGGGCCAGATTCACCTGGCTTCACCACACAAGCCGAAGCCCCATAGCACCTCATACCTCACCACTCAAAACTCTGCAGCCTTACCTATCCCAGTCACACATATACATCCACCAGCCCAACACTCAAACCTAATCCTAAAGTCCAAGGGGGCACACACCCCCACAAACCCTCGGCACATCCCACAGATCATGCCACACCCCCACATAAAGTTCAAGGGGGCACACACCCCCACAAACCCTCGGCACATCCCACAGATCATGCCACACCCCCACAAACCCTAGGCACACCCCGACTAACCCTGGCCACTCCCCCACAAACCCGATTACCTTTGTCAGCAGGGGCAAGATCCGAGAAAGGCAAGTGTTGGACCTGGTTAATGAAGGCGTGGGCCAGATCAAAGTGGCAGGGTCGTGTGAAATTGAATCTCAAGTGAGGAGATCAAAGAGCACAAGTGGGCTGATTTGCCCACTGCCCGCATACTCTCAACCTAACCTAACAGTGACACGCTCTTCATTCTCCCGGTCGACAAAATGCCAAGAATAAAGCCCAGATGCCCAAACGGCGAGAGAGAACCAGAAAGTTAAACCCAAGCTGGGTCCACAGAAAACCGGTCACCAGTAAACTCAGGTGCAGAGACACCGAATGCCCAGTAAACACTGTCAATTTAACCCATGCAATCCCAGGCATACAGATGCCAGGTAATGATGTTTAAAAACGTCATTACCCTCATAGTTACATGCCTCTCATTATCCTGTTCCATGAGAAAACACAAGCCGAGCTTGATCAACTCTGGCTGGGTCGCCTCGGGGAGGGTGTCTAATGATGAAAGACCCGAAACACCCCATGATCCGAGGATGCATTACTGATGACGTGTCCCAGTGCACACCCGGTCCATTGAACCAAGTGGTGTCGGACCATGATAATGAAAGGCATGGGCCAGATTCACCTGGCTTCACCACACGAGCCTAAGCCCCATAGCACCTCATACCTCACCACTCAAAACTCTGCAGCCTTACCTCTCCCAGTCACACATATACATCCACCAGCCCAACATTCAAACCTAATCCTAAAGTCCAAGGGGGCACACACCCCCACAAACCCTCGGCACATCCCAGATATCATGCCACACCCCCACAAACCCTAGGCACACCCCGACTAACCCTGGCCACTCCCCCACAAACCCGATTACCTTTGTCAGGAGGGGCAAGATCCAAGAAAGGCAAGTGTTGGACCTGGTTAATGAAGGCGTGGGCCAGATCAAAGTGGCAGGGTCGCGTGAATTGAATCTCAAGTGAGGAGATCAAAAAGCACAAGAGGGCTGATTTGCCCACTGCCCGCATACTCTCAACCTAACCTAACAGTGACACGCTCTTCATTCTCCCGGTCCACAAAATGCCATGAACAAAGCCCAGATGCCCAAACGGCAAGAGAGAACCAGAAAGTTAAACCCAAGCTGGGTCCACAGAAAACAAGTCACCACTAAACTCAGGTGCAGAGACACCGAATGCCCAGTAAACACTGTCAATTTAACCCATGCATCCCCAGGCATACAGATGCCAGGTAATGATGTTTAAAAACGTCATTACCCTCATAGTTACATGCCTCTCATTATCCTGTTCCATGGGAAAACACAGGCCGAGCTTGATCAACTCTGGCTGGGTCGCCTCGGGGAGGGTGTCTAATGATGAAAGACCCGAAACACCCGATGATCCGAGGATGCATTACTGATGATGTGTCCCAGTGCACACCCGGTCCATTGAACCAAGTGGTGTCGGACCATGATAATGAAGGGCATGGGCCGGATTCACCTGGCTTCACCACACAAGCCGAAGCCCCATAGCACCTCATACCTCACCACTCAAAACTCTGCAGCCTTACCTATCCCAGTCACACATATACATCCACCAGCCCAACACTCAAACCGAATCCTAATGTCCAAGGGGGCACACACCCCCACAAACCCTCGGCACATCCCAGAGATCATGCCACACCCCCACAAACCCTAGGCACACCCCGACTAACCCTGGCCACTCCCCCACAAACCCGATTACCTTTGTCAGGAGGGGCAAGATCCCAGTATGGCAAGTGTTGGACCTGGTTAATGAAGGCGTGGGCCAGATCAAAGTGGCAAGGTCGCGTGAAGTTGAATCTCAAGTGAGGAGATCAAAAAGCACAAGAGGGCTGACTTGCCCACTGCCCGCATACTCTCAACCTAACCTAACAGTGACACGTTCTTCATTCTCCCGGTCGACAAAATGCCAAGAACAAAGTCCAGATGCCCAAACGGCAAGAGAGAACCAGAACGTTAAACCCAAGCTGGGTCCACAGAAAACAAGTCACCACTAAACTCAGGTGCAGAGACACCGAATGCCCATTAAACACTGTCAATTTAACCCATGCAATCCCAGGCATACAGATGCCATGTAATGATGTTTAAAAACAACATTACCCTCATAGTTACATGCCTCTCATTTTCCTGGTCCATGGGAAAACACAAGCCGAGCTTGATCAACTCCGGCTGGGTCAACTCGGGGAGGGTGTTTAATGATGAAAGACCCGAAACACCCGATGATTCGAGGATGCATTACTGATGATGTGTCCCAGTGCACACCCGGTCCATTGAACCAAGTGGTGTCGGACCATGATAATGAAAGGCATGGGCCAGATTCACCTGGCTTCACCACACAAGCCGAAGCCCCATAGCACCTCATACCTCACCACTCAAAACTCTGCAGCCTTACCTATCCCAGTCACACATATACATCCACCAGCCCAACACTCAAACCTAATCCTAAAGTCCAAGGGGGCACACACCCCCACAAACCCTCGGCACATCCCACAGATCATGCCACACCCCCACAAACCCTAGACACACCCCGACTAACCCTGGCCACTCCCCCACAAACCCGATTACCTTTGTCAGGAGGGGCAAGATCCAAGAAAGGCAAGTGTTGGACCTGGTTAATGAAGGCGTGGGCCAGATCAAAGTGGCAGGGTCGCGTGAAATTGAATCTCAAGTGAGGAGATCAAAAAGCACAAGAGGGCTGATATGCCCACTGCCCGCATACTCTCAACCTAACCTAACAGTGACACGCTCTTCATTCTCCCGGTCGACAAAATGCCATGAACAAAGCCCAGATGCCCAAACGGCAAGAGAGAACCAGAAAGTTAAACCCAAGCTGGGTCCACAGAAAACAAGTCACCACTTAACTCAGGTGCAGAGACACCGAATGCCCAGTAAACACTCTCAATTTAACCCATGCATCCCCAGGCATACAGATGCCAGGTAATGATGTTTAAAAACGTCATTACCCTCATAGTTACATGCCTCTCATTATCCTGTTCCATGGGATAACACAAGCCGAGCTTGATCAACTCTGGCTGGGTCGCCTCGGGGAGGGTGTCTAATGATGAAAGACCCGAAACACCCCATGATCCGAGGATGCATTACTGATGATGTGTCCCAGTGCACACCCGGTCCATTGAACCAAGTGGTGTCGGACCATGATAATGAAAGGCATGGGCCAGATTCACCTGGCTTCACCACACGAGCCTAAGCCCAATAGCACCTCATACCTCACCACTCAAAACTCTGCAGCCTTACCTCTCCCAGTCACACATATACATCCACCAGCCCAACACTCAAACCTAATCCTAAAGTCCAAGGGGGCACACACCCCCACAAACCTCGGCACATCCCAGAGATCATGCCACACCCCCACAAACCCTAGGCACACCCCTACTAACCCTGGCCACTCCCCCACAAACCCGATTACCTTTGTCAGGAGGGGCAAGATCCAAGAAAGGCAAGTGTTGGACCTGGTTAATGAAGGCGTGGGCCAGATCAAAGTGGCAGGGTCGCGTGAAATTGAATCTCAAGTGAGGAGATCAAAAAGCACAAGAGGGCTGATTTGCCCACTGCCCGCATACTCTCAACCTAACCTAACAGTGACATGCTCTTCATTCTCCCGGTCGACAAAATGCCATGAACAAAGCCCAGA
The DNA here is from genome assembly GCF_030028105.1 of Mobula birostris. NCBI lineage: Eukaryota > Metazoa > Chordata > Chondrichthyes > Myliobatiformes > Myliobatidae > Mobula > Mobula birostris. The sequence goes on from NW_027275332.1 coordinate 35,887, forward strand.
TGCCCAAACGGCAAGAGAGAACCAGAAAGTTAAACCCAAGCTGGGTCCACAGAAAACAAGTCACCACTAAACTCAGGTGCAGAGACACCGAATGCCCAGTAAACACTCTCAATTTAACCCATGCATCCCCAGGCATACAGATGCCAGGTAATGATGTTTAAAAACGTCATTACCCTCATAGTTACATGCCTCTCATTATCCTGTTCCATGGGAAAACACAAGCCGAGCTTGATCAACTCTGGCTGGGTCGCCTCGGGGAGGGTGTCTAATGATGAAAGACCCGAAACACCCCATGATCCGAGGATGCATTTCTGATGATGTGTCCCAGTGCACACCCGGTACATTGAACCAAGAGGTGTCGGACCATGATAATGAAAGGCATGGGCCAGATTCACCTGGCTTCACCACACAAGCCGAAGCCCAATAGCACCTCATACCTCACCACTCAAAACTCTGCAGCCTTACCTATCCCAGTCACACATATACATCCACCAGCCCAACACTCAAACCGAATCCTAAAGTCCAAGGGGGCACACACCCCCACAAACCCTCGGCACATCCCACAGATCATGCCACACCCCCACAAACCCTAGGCACACCCCGACTAACCCTGGCCACTCCCCCACAAACCCGATTACCTTTGTCAGGAGGGGCAAGATCCAAGAAAGGCAAGTGTTGGACCTGGTTAATGAAGGCGTGGGCCAGATCAAAGTGGCAGGGTCGCGTGAAATTGAATCTCAAGTGAGGAGATCAAAAAGCACAAGAGGGCTGATTTGCCCGCTGCCCGCATACTCTCAACCTAACCTAACAGTGACACGCTCTTCATTCTCCCGGTCGACAAAATGCTAAGAATAAAGCCCAGATGCCCAAACGGCGAGAGAGAACCAGAAAGTTAAACCCAAGCTGGGTCCACAGAAAACCAGTCACCACTAAACTCAGGTGCAGAGACACCGAATGCCCAGTAAAAACTGTCAATTTAACCCATGCAATCCCAGGCATACAGATGCCGGGTAATGATGTTTAAAAACAACATTGCCCTCATAGTTACATGCCTCCAATTATCCTGGTCCATGGGAAAACACAAGCCGAGCTTGATCAACTCCGGCTGGGTCATCTCGGGGAGGGTGTTTAATGATGAAAGACCCGAAACACCCCATGATCCGAGGATGCATTACTGATGATGTGTCCCAGTGCACACCCGGTCCATTGAACCAAGTGGTGTCGGACCATGATAATGAAAGGCATGGGCCAGATTCACCTAGCTTCACCACACAAGCCTAAGCCCAATAGCACCTCATACCTCACCACTCAAAACTCTGCAGCCTTACCTATCCCAGTCACACATATACATCCAGCAGCCCAACACTCAAACCTAATCCTAAAGTCCAAGGGGGCACACACCCCCACAAACCCTCGGCACATCACAGTGATCATACCACACCCCCACAAACCCTAGTCACTCCCCGACTAACCCTGGCCACACCCCCACAAACCCGATTACCTTTGTCAGCAGGGGCAAGATCCGAGAAAGGCAAGTGTTGGACCTGGTTAATGAAGGCGTGGGCCAGATCAAAGTGGCAGGGTCGCGTGAAATTGAATCTCAAGTGAGGAGATCAAAGAGCACAAGAGGGCTGATTTGCCCACTGCCCGCATACTCTCAACCAAACCTAACAGTGACACGCTCTTCATTCTCCCGGTCGACAAAATGCCAAGAACAAAGCCCAGATGCCCAAACGGCAAGAGAGAACCAGAAAGTTAAACCCAAGCTGGGTCCACAGAAAACAAGCCACCACTAAACTCAGGTGCAGAGACACCGAATGCCCAGTAAACACTGTCAATTTAACCCATGCATCCCCAGGCATACAGATGCCAGGTAATGATGTTTAAAAACGTCATTTCCCTCATAGTTACATGCCTCTCATTATCCTGTTCCATGGGAAAACACAAGCCGAGCTTGATCAACTCCGGCTGGGTCAACTCGGGGAGGGTGTTTAATGATGAAAGACCCGTAACACCCCATGATCCGAGGATGCATTACTGATGATGTGTCCCAGAGCACACCCGGCCCATTGAACCAAGTGGTGTCGGACCATGATAATGAAAGGCATGGGCCAGATTCACCTGGCTTCACCACACAAGCCTAAGCCCCATAGCACCTCATACCTCACCACTCATAACTCTGCAGCCTAACCTCTCCCAGTCACACATATACATCCACCAGCCCAACACTCAAACCTAATCCTAAAGTCCAAGGGGGCACACACCCCCACAAACCCTCGGCACATCCCAGAGATCATGCCACACCCCCACAAACCCTAGGCACACCCCGACTAACCCTGGCCACTCCCCCACAAACCCGATTACCTTTGTCAGGAGGGGCAAAATCCAAGAAAGGCAAGTGTTGGACCTGGTTAATGAAGGCGTGGGCCAGATCAAAGTGGCAGGGTCGCGTGAAATTGAATCTCAAGTGAGGAGATCAAAAAGCACAAGAGGGCTGATTTGCCCACTGCCCGCATACTCTCAACCTAACCTAACAGTGACACGCTCTTCATTCTCCCGGTCGAAAAAATGCCAAGAATAAAGCCCAGATGCCCAAACGGCGAGAGAGAACCAGAAAGTTAAACCCAAGCTGGGTCCACAGAAAACCAGTCACTAGTAAACTCAGGTGCAGAGACACCGAATGCCCAGTAAACACTGTCAATTTAACCCATGCAATCCCAGGCATACAGATGCCAGGTAATGATGTTTAAAAACGTCATTACCCTCATAGTTACATGCCTCTCATTATCCTGGTCCATGGGAAAACACAAGCCGAGCTTGATCAACTCCGGCTGGGTCAACTCGGGGAGGGTGTTTAATGATGAAAGACCCGAAACACCCCATGATCCGAGGATGCATTACTGATGATGTGTCCCAGTGCACACCCGGTTCACTGAACCAAGTGGTGTCGGACCACGATAATGAAAGGCATGGGCCAGATTCACCTGGCTTCACCACAGGGGCCTATGCGCCACAGCACCTCATACCTCACCACTCCAAACTCTACAGCCTTACCTATCCCAGTCACATATACATCCACCAGCCCAACAGTCAAACCTAATCCTAAAGTCCAAGGGGGCACACACCCCCACAAACCCTCGGCACATCCCAGAGATCATGCCACACCCCCACAAACCCTAGGCACACCCCGACTAACCCTGGCCACTCCCCCACAAACCCGATTACCTTTGTCAGGAGGGGCAAGATCCAAGAAAGGCAAGTGTTGGACCTGGTTAATGAAGGCGTGGGCCAGATCAAAGTGGCAGGGTCGCGTGAAATTGAATCTCAAGTGAGGAGATCAAAAAGCACAAGAGGGCTGATTTGCCCACTGCCCGCATACTCTCAACCTAACCTAACAGTGACACGCTCTTCATTCTCCCGGTCGACAAAATGCCAAGAACAAAGCCCAGATGCCCAAACGGCAAAACAGAACCAGAAAGTTAAACCCAAGCTGGGTCCACAGAAAACAAGTCACCACTAAACTCAGGTGCAGAGACACCGAATGCCCAGTAAACACTGTCAATTTAACCCATGCCATCCCAGGCATACAGATGCCAAGTAATGATGTTTAAAAACAACATTCCCCTCATAGTTACATGCCTCTCATTTTCCTGGTCCATTGGAAAACACAAGCCGAGCTTGATCAACTCCGACTGGGTCAACTCGGGGAGGGTGTTTAATGATGAAAGACCCGAAACACCCGATGATCCGAGGATGCATTACTGATGATGTGTCCCAGTGCACACCCGGTCCATTGAACCAAGTGGTGTCGGACCATGATAATGAAGGGCATGGGCCAGATTCACCTGGCTTCACCACACAAGCCGAAGCCCCATAGCACCTCATACCTCACCACTCAAAACTCTGCAGCCTTACCTATCCCAGTCACACATATACATCCACCAGCACAACACTCAAACCTAATCCTAAAGTCCAAGGGGGCACACACCCCCACAAACCCTCGGCACATCCCAGAGATCATACCACACCCCCACAAACCCTAGGCACACCCCGACTAACCCTGGCCACTCCCCCACAAACCCGATTACCTTTGTCAGGAGGGGCAAGATCCAAGAAAGGCAAGTGTTGGACCTGGTTAATGAAGGCGTGGGCCAGATCAAAGTGGCAGGGTCGCGTGAAATTGAATCTCAAGTGAGGAGATCAAAAAGCACAAGAGGGCTGACTTGCCCACTGCCCGCATACTCTCAACCTAACCTAACAGTGACACGCTCTTCATTCTCCCGGTCGACAAAATGCCAAGAATAAAGCCCAGATGCCCAAACGGCAAGAGAGAACCAGAAAGTTAAACCCAAGCTGGGTCCACAGAAAACCAGTCACCAGTAAACTCAGGTGCAGAGACACCGAATGCCCAGTAAACACTGTTAATTTAACCCATGCAATCCCAGGCATACAGATGCCAGGTAATGATGTTTAAAAACGTCATTACCCTCATAGTTACATGCCTCTCATTATCCTGGTCCATGGGAAAACACAAGCCGAGCTTGATCAACTCCGGCTGGGTCAACTCGGGGAGGGTGTTTAATGATGAAAGACCCGAAACACCCCATGATCCGAGGATGCATTACTGATGATGTGTCCCAGTGCACACCCGGTTCACTGAACCAAGTGGTGTCGGACCACGATAATGAAAGGCATGGGCCAGATTCACCTGGCTTCACCACAGGGGCCTATGCGCCACAGCACCTCATACCTCACCACTCCAAACTCTGCAGCCTTACCTATCCCAGTCACATATACATGCACCAGACCAACACTCAAACCTAATCCTAAAGTCCAAGGGGGCACACACCCCCACAAACCCTCGGCACATCCCAGAGATCATGCCACACCCCCACAAACCCTAGGCACACCCCGACTAACCTTGGCCACTCCCCCACAAACCCGATTACCTTTGTCAGGAGGGGCAAGATCAAAGAAAGGCAAGTGTTGGACCTGGTTAATGAAGGCGTGGGCCAGATCAAAGTGGCAGGGTCGCGTGAAATTGAATCTCAAGTGAGGAGATCAAAAAGCACAAGAGGGCTGATTTGCCCGCTGCCCGCATACTCTCAACCTAACCTAACAGTGACACGCTCTTCATTCTCCCGGTCGACAAAATGCCAAGAATAAAGCCCAGATGCCCAAACGGCGAGAGAGAACCAGAAAGTTAAACCCAAGCTGGGTCCACAGAAAACCAGTCACCACTAAACTCAGGTGCAGAGACACCGAATGCCCAGTAAACACTGTCAATTTAACCCATGCAATCCCAGGCATACAGATGCCGGGTAATGATGTTTAAAAACAACATTGCCCTCATAGTTACATGCCTCTCATTATCCTGGTCCATGGGAAAACACAAGCCGAGCTTGATCAACTCCGGCTGGGTCATCTCGGGGAGGGTGTTTAACGATGAAAGACCCGAAACACCCCATGATCCGAGGATGCATTACTGATGATGTGTCCCAGTGCACACCCGGTCCATTGAACCAAGTGGTGTCGGACCATGATAATGAAAGGCATGGGCCAGATTCACCTAGCTTCATCACACAAGCCTAAGCCCAATAGCACCTCATACCTCACCACTCAAAACTCTGCAGCCTTACCTATCCCAGTCACACATATACATCCACCAGCCCAACACTCAAACCTAATCCTAAAGTCCAAGGGGGCACACACCCCCACAAAACCTCGGCACATCCCACAGATCATGCCACACCCCCACATAAAGTCCAAGGGGGCACACACCCCCACAAACCCTCGGCACATCCCACAGATCATGCCACACCCCCACAAACCCTAGGCACACCCCGACTAACCCTGGCCACTCCCCCACAAACCCGATTACCTTTGTCAGCAGGGGCAAGATCCGAGAAAGGCAAGTGTTGGACCTGGTTAATGAAGGCGTGGGCCAGATCAAAGTGGCAGGGTCGCGTGAAATTGAATCTCAAGTGAGGAGATCAAAAAGCACAAGAGGGCTGATTTGCCCACTGCCCGCATACTCTCAAGCTAACCTAACAGTGACACGCTCTTCATTCTCCCGGTCGACAAAATGCCATGAACAAAGCCCAGATGCCCAAACGGCAAGAGAGAACCAGAAAGTTAAACCCAAGCTGGGTCCACAGAAAACAAGTCACCACTAAACTCAGGTGCAGAGACACCGAATGCCCAGTAAACACTCTCAATTTAACCCATGCATCCCCAGGCATACAGATGCCAGGTAATGATGTTTAAAAACGTCATTACCCTCATAGTTACATGCCTCTCATTATCCTGTTCCATGGGAAAACACAAGCCGAGCTTGATCAACTCTGGCTGGGTCGCCTCGGGGAGGGTGTTTAATGATGAAAGACCCGAAACACCCGATGATCCGAGGATGCATTACTGATGATGTGTCCCAGTGCACACCCGGTCCATTGAACCAAGTGGTGTCGGACCATGATAATGAAAGGCATGGGCCAGATTCACCTGGCTTCACCACACAAGCCGCAGCCCCATAGCACCTCATACCTCACCACTCAAAACTCTGCAGCCTTACCTATCCCAGTCACACATATACATCCACCAGCCCAACACTCAAACCGAATCCTAAAGTCCAAGGGGGCACACACCCCCACAAACCCTCGGCACATCCCAGAGATCATGCCACACCCCCACAAACCCTAGGCACACCCCGACTAACCCTGGCCACTCCCCCACAAACCCGATTACCTTTGTCAGGAGGGGCAAGATCCAAGAAAGGCAAGTGTTGGACCTGGTTAATGAAGGCGTGGGCCAGATCAAAGTGGCAGGGTCGCGTGAAATTGAATCTCAAGTGAGGAGATCAAAAAGCACAAGAGGGCTGATTTGCCCACTGCCCGCATACTCTCAACCTAACCTAACAGTGACACGCTCTTCATTCTCCCGGTCGACAAAATGCCAAGAACAAAGCCCAGATGCCCAAACGGCAAGACAGAACCAGAAAGTTAAACCCAAGCTGGGTCCACAGAAAACAAGTCACCACTAAACTCAGGTGCAGAGACACCGAATGCCCAGTAAACACTGTCAATTTAACCCATGCCATCCCAGGCATACAGATGCCAAGTAATGATGTTTAAAAACAACATTCCCCTCATAGTTACATGCCTCTCATTTTCCTGGTCCATTGGAAAACACAAGCCGAGCTTGATCAACTCCGACTGGGTCAACTCGGGGAGGGTGTTTAATGATGAAAGACCCGAAACACCCGATGATCCGAGGATGCATTACTGATGATGTGTCCCAGTGCACACCCGGTCCATTGAACCAAGTGGTGTCGGACCATGATAATGAAGGGCATGGGCCAGATTCACCTGGCTTCACCACACAAGCCGAAGCCCCATAGCACCTCATACCTCACCACTCAAAACTCTGCAGCCTTACCTATCCCAGTCACACATATACATCCACCAGCACAACACTCAAACCTAATCCTAAAGTCCAAGGGGGCACACACCCCCACAAACCCTCGGCACATCCCAGAGATCATACCACACCCCCACAAACCCTAGGCACACCCCGACTAACCCTGGCCACTGCTCCACAAACCCTCGGCACATCCCACAGATCATGCCACACCCCCACATAAAGTCCAAGGGGGCACACACCCCCACAAACCCTCGGCACATCCCACAGATCATGCCACACCCCCACAAACCCTAGGCACACCCCGACTAACCCTGGCCACTCCCCCACAAACCCGATTACCTTTGTCAGGAGGGGCAAGATCCAAGAAAGGCAAGTGTTGGACCTGGTTAATGAAGGCGTGGGCCAGATCAAAGTGGCAGGGTCGCGTGAAGTTGAATCTCAAGTGAGGAGATCAAAAAGCACAAGAGGGCTGATTTGCCCACTGCCCGCATACTCTCAACCTAACCTAACAGTGACACGCTCTTCATTCTCCCGGTCGACAAAATGCCAAGAACAAAGCCCAGATGCCCAAACGGCAAGAGAGAACCAGAAAGTTAAACCCAAGCTGGGTCCACAGAAAACAAGTCACCAATAAAGTCAGGTGCAGCGACACCGAATGCCCAGTAAACACTGTCAATTTAACCCATGCAATCCCAGGCATACAGATGCCATGTAATGATGTTTAAAAACAACATTACCCTCATAGTTACATGCCTCTCATTTTCCTGGTCCATGGGAAAACACAAACCGAGCTTGATCAACTCCGGCTGGGTCAACTCGGGGAGGGTGTTTAATGATGAAAGACCCGAAGCACCCGATGATCCGATGATGCATTACTGATGATGTGTCCCAGTGCACACCCGGTCCATTGAACCAAGTGGTGTCGGACCATGATAATGAAAGGCATGGGCCAGATTCACCTGGCTTCACCACACAAGCCGAAGCCCCATAGCACCTCAGACCTCACCACTCAAAACTCTGCAGCCTTACCTATCCCAGTCACACATATACATCCACCAGCCCAACACTCAAACCTAATCCTAAAGTCCAAGGGGGCACACACCCCCACAAACCCTCGGCACATCCCACAGATCATGCCACACCCCCACATAAAGTTCAAGGGGGCACACACCCCCACAAACCCTCGGCACATCCCACAGATCATGCCACACCCCCACAAACCCTAGGCACACCCCGACTAACCCTGGCCACTCCCCCACAAACCCGATTACCTTTGTCAGCAGGGGCAAGATCCGAGAAAGGCAAGTGTTGGACCTGGTTAATGAAGGCGTGGGCCAGATCAAAGTGGCAGGGTCGTGTGAAATTGAATCTCAAGTGAGGAGATCAAAGAGCACAAGTGGGCTGATTTGCCCACTGCCCGCATACTCTCAACCTAACCTAACAGTGACACGCTCTTCATTCTCCCGGTCGACAAAATGCCAAGAACAAAGCCCAGATTCCCAAACGGCAAGAGAGAACCAGAAAGTTAAACCCAAGCTGGGTCCACAGAAAACAAGCCACCACTAAACTCAGGTGCAGAGACACCGAATGCCCAGTAAACACTGTCAATTTAACCCATGCATCCCCAGGCATACAGATGCCAGGTAATGATGTTTAAAAACGTCATTACCCTCATAGTTACATGCCTCTCATTATCCTGTTCCATGGGAAAACACAAGCCGAGCTTGATCAACTCCGGCTGGGTCAACTCGGGGAGGGTGTTTAATGATGAAAGACCCGAAACACCCGGTTATCCGAGGATGCATTACTGATGATGTGTCCCAGTGCACACCCGGCCCATTGAACCAAGTGGTGTCGGACCATGATAATGAAAGGCATGGGCCAGATTCACCTGGCTTCACCACACAAGCCTAAGCCCCATAGCACCTGATACCGCACCACTCAAAACTCTGCAGCCTAACCTCTCCCAGTCACACATATACATCCACTAGCCCAACACTCAAACCTAATCCTAAAGTCCAAGGGGGCACACACCCCCACAAACCCTCGGCACATCCCAGAGATCATGCCACACCCCCACAAACCCTAGGCACACCCTGACTAACCCTGGCCACTCCCCCACAAACCCGATTACCTTTGTCAGGAGGGGCAAGATCCAAGAAAGGCAAGTGTTGGACCTGGTTAATGAAGGCGTGGGTCAGATCAAAGTGGTAGGGTCGCGTGAAATTGAATCTCAAGTGAGGAGATCAAAAAGCACAAGAGGGCTGATTTGCCCACTGCCCGCATGCTCTCAACCTAACCTAACAGTGACACGCTCTTCATTCTCCCGGTCGACAAAATGCCAAGAACAAAGCCCAGATGCCCAAACGGTAAGAGAGAACCAGAAAGTTAAACCCAAGCTGGGTCCACAGAAAACAAGTCACCACTAAACTCAAGTGCAGAGACACCGAATGCCAGGTAAACACTGTCAATTAAACCCATGCAATCCCAGGCATGCAGATGCCAAGTAATGATGTTTAAAAACAACATTACCCTCATAGTTACATGCCTCTCATTTTCCTGGTCCATGGGAAAACACAAGCCGAGCTTGATCAACTCCGGCTGGGTCGCCTCGGGGAGGGTGTTTAATGATGAAAGACCCGAAACACCCGATGATCCGAGGATGCATTACTGATGATGTGTCCCAGTGCACACCTGGTCCTTTGAACCAAGTGGTGTCGGACCATGATAATGAAAGGCATGGGTCAGATTCACCTGGCTTCACCACAGAAGCCGAAGCCCCATAGCACCTCATACCTCACCACTCAAAACTCTGCAGCCTTACCTATCCCAGTCACACATATACATCCACCAGCCCAACACTCAAACCTAATCCTAAAGTCCGAGGGGGCACACACCCCCACAAACCCTCGGCACATCCCACAGATCATGCCACACCCCCACATAAAGTCCAAGGGGGCACACACCCCCACAAACCCTCGGCACATCCCACAGATCATGCCACACCCCCACAAACCCTAGGCACACCCGGACTAACCCTGGCCACTCCCCCACAAACCCGATTACCTTTGTCAGGAGGGGTAAGATCCAAGAAGGGCAAGTGTTGGACCTGGTTAATGAAGGCGTGGGCCAGATCAAAGTGGCAGGGTCGCGTAAAATTGAATCTCAAGTGAGGAGTTCAAAGAGCACAAGAGGGCTGATTTGCCCACTGCCCGCATACTCTCAACCTAACCCTAACCCTAACCCTAACTCAAAACTCTGCAGCCTTACCTCTCCCAGTCACACATATACATCCACCAGCCCAACACTCAAACCTAATCCTAAAGTCCAAGGGGGCACACACCCCCACAAACCCTCGGCACATCCCACAGATCATGCCACACCCCCACAAACCCTAGGCACACCCCGACTAACCCTGGCCACTCCCCCACAAACCCGATTACCTTTGTCAGGAGGGGCAAGATCCAAGAAAGGCAAGTTTTGGACCTGGTTAATGAAGGCGTGGGCCAGATCAAAGTGGCAGGGTCGCGTGAAATTGAATCTCAAGTGAGGAGATCAAAAAGCACAAGAGGGCTGATTTGCCCACTGCCCGCATACTCTCAACCTAACCTAACAGTGACACGCTCTTCATTCTCCCGGTCGACAAAATGCCATGAACAAAGCCCAGATGCCCAAACGGCAAGAGAGAACCAGAAAGTTAAACCCAAGCTGGGTCCACAGAAAACAAGTCACCACTAAACTCAGGTGCAGAGACACCGAATGCCCAGTAAACACTCTCAATTTAACCCATGCATCCCCAGGCATACAGATGCCAGGTAATGATGTTTAAAAACGTCATTACCCTCATAGTTACATGCCTCTCATTATCCTGTTCCATGGGAAAACACAAGCCGAGCTTGATCAACTCTGGCTGGGTCGCCTCGGGGAGGGTGTTTAATGTTGAAAGACCCGAAACACCCCATGATCCGAGGATGCATTACTGATGATGTGTCCCAGTGCACACCCGGTCCATTGAACCAAGTGGTGTCGGACCATGATAATGAAAGGCATGGGACAGATTCACCTGGCTTCACCACACGAGCCTAAGCCCAATAGCACCTCATACCTCACCACTCAAAACTCTGCAGCCTTACCTCTCCCAGTCACACATATACATCCACCAGCCCAACACTCAAACCTAATCCTAAAGTCCAAAGGGGCACACACCCCCACAAACCCTCGGCACATCCCAGAGATCATGCCACACCCCCACAAACCCTAGGCACACCCCGACTAACCCTGGCCACTCCCCCACAAACCCGATTACCTTTGTCAGGAGGGGCAAGATCCAAGAAAGGCAAGTGTTGGACCTGGTTAATGAAGGCGTGGGCCAGATCAAAGTGGCAGGGTCGCGTGAAATTGAATCTCAAGTGAGGAGATCAAAAAGCACAAGAGGGCTGATTTGCCCACTGCCCGCATACTCTCAACCTAACCTAACAGTGACACGCTCTTCATTCTCCCGGTCGACAAAATGCCATGAACAAAGCCCAGATGCCCAAACGGCAAGAGAGAACCAGGAAGTTAAACCCAAGCTGGGTCCACAGAAAACAAGTCACCACTAAACTCAGGTGCAGAGACACCGAATGCCCAGTAAACACTCTCAATTTAACCCATGCATCCCCAGGCATACAGATGCCAGGTAATGATGTTTAAAAACGTCATTACCCTCATAGTTACATGCCTCTCATTATCCTGTTCCATGGGAAAACACAAGCCGAGCTTGATCAACTCTGGCTGGGTCGCCTCGGGGAGGGTGTCTAATGATGAAAGACCCGAAACACCCCATGATCCGAGGATGCATTACTGATGATGTGTCCCAGTGCACACCCGGTCCATTGAACCAAGTGGTGTCGGACCATGATAATGAAAGGCATGGGCCAGATTCACCTGGCTTCACCACACGAGCCTAAGCCCAATAGCACCTCATACCTCACCACTCAAAACTCTGCAGCCTTACCTCTCCCAGTCACACATATACATCCACCAGCCCAACACTCAAGCCTAATCCTAAAGTCCAAGGGGGCACACACCCCCACAAACCCTCGGCACATCCCAGAGATCATGCCACACCCCCACAAACCCTAGGCACACCCCGACTAACCCTGGCCACTCCCCCACAAACCCGATTACCTTTGTCAGGAGGGGCAAGATCCAAGAAAGGCAAGTGTTGGACCTGGTTAATGAAGGCGTGGGCCAGATCAAAGTGGCAGGGTCGCGTGAAATTGAATCTCAAGTGAGGAGAACAAAAAGCACAAGAGGGCTGATTTGCCCACTGCCCGCATACTCTCAACCTAACCTAACAGTGACACGCTCTTCATTCTCCCGGTCGACAAAATGCCATGAACAAAGCCCAGATGCCCAAACGGCAGGAGAGAACCAGAAAGTTAAACCCAAGCTGGGTCCACAGAAAACAAGTCACCACTAAACTCAGGTGCTGAGACACCGAATGCCCAGTAAACACTGTCAATTTAACCCATGCATCCCCAGGCATACAGATGCCAGGTAATGATGTTTAAAAACGTCATTACCCTCATAGTTACATGCCTCTCATTATCCTGTTCCATGGGAAAACACAAGCCGAGCTTGATCAACTCTGGCTGGGTCGCCTCGGGGAGGGTGTCTAATGATGAAAGACCCGAAACACCCCATGATCCGAGGATGCATTACTGATGATGTGTCCCAGTGCACACCCGGTCCATTGAACCAAGTGGTGTCGGACCATGATAAAGAAAGGCATGGGCCAGATTCACCTGGCTTCACCACACTAGCCTAAGCCCCATAGCACCTCATACCTCACCACTCAAAACTCGGCAGCCTTGCCTCTCCCAGTCACACATTTGCATCCACCAGCCCAACACTCAAACCTAATCCTAAAGTCCAAGGGGGCACACACCCCCACAAACCCTCGGCACATCCCAGAGATCATGCCACACCCCCACAAACCCTAGGCACACCCCGACTAACCCTGGCCACACCCCCACAAACCCGATTCCCTTTGTCAGGAGGGGCAAGATCCAAGAAAGGCAAGTGTTGGACCTGGTTAATGAAGGCGTGGGCCAGATCAAAGTGGCAGGGTCGCGTGAAATTGAATCTCAAGTGAGGAGATCAAAAAGCACAAGAGGGCTGATTTGCCCACTGCCCGCATACTCTCAACCTAACCTAACAGTGACACGCTCTTCATTCTCCCGGTCGACAAAATGCCAACAAAAAAGCCCAGATGCCCAAAAGGCGAGAGAGAACCAGAAAGTTAAACCCAAGCTGGGTCCACAGAAAACAAGTCACCACTAAACTCAGGTGCAGAGACACCGAATGCCCAGTAAACACTGTCAATTTAACCCATGCATCCCTAGGCATACAGATGCCAGGTAATGATGTTTAAAAACGTCATTACCCTCATAGTTACATGCCTCTCATTATCCTGTTCCATGGGAAAACACAAGCCGAGCTTGATCAACTCTGGCTGGTTCGCCTCGGGGAGGGTGTCTAATGATGAAAGACCCGAAACACCCCATGATCCGAGGATGCATTACTGATGATGTGTCCCAGTGCACACCCGGTCCATTGAACCAGGAGGTGTCGGACCACGATAATGAAAGGCATGGGCCAGATTCATCTGGCTTCACCACATGAGCCTGTGCGCCATAGCACCTCATACCTCACCACTCCAAACTCTGCAGCCTTACCTATCCCAGTCAAACATATACATCCACCAGCCCAACACTCAAACCTGATCCTAAAGTCCAAGGGGGCACACACCCCCCACAAACCCTCTGCACATCCCAGAGATCATGCCACATCCCCACAAACCCTAGGCTCACCCCGACTAACCCTGGCCACTCCCCCACAAACCCGATTACCTTTGTCAGGAGGGGCAAGATCGAAGAAAGGCAAGTGTTGGACCTGGTTAATGAAGGCGTGGGCCAGATCAAAGTGGCAGGGTCGCGTGAAATTGAATCTCAAGTGAGGAGATCAAAAAGCACAAGAGGGCTGATTTGCCCACTGCCCGCATACTCTCAACCTAACCTAACAGTGACACGCTCTTCATTCTCCCGACAGCAAAATGCCATGAACAAAGCCCAGATGCCCAAACGGCAAGAGAGAACCAAAAAGTTAAACCCAAGCTGGGACCACAGAAAACAAGTCACCACTAAACTCAGCTGCAGAGACACTGAATGCCCAGTAAACACTGTCAATTTAACCCATGCATCCCCAGGCATACAGATGCCAGGTAATGATGTTTAAAAACGTCATTACCCTCATAGTTACATGCCTCTCATTATCCTGTTCCATGGGAAAACACAAGCCGAGCTTGATCAACTCTTGCTGGGTCGTCTCGGGGAGGGTGTCTAATGATGAAAGACCCGAAACACCCCATGATCCGAGGATGCATTACTGATGATGTGTCCCAGTGCACACCCGGTCCATTGAACCAAGTGGTGTCGGACCATGATAATGAAAGGCATGGGCCAGATTCACCTGGCTTCACCACACTAGCCTAAGCCCCATAGCACCTCATACCTCACCACTCAAAACTCTGCAGCCTTACCTCTCCCAGTCACACATATACATCCACCAGCCCAACACTCAAACCTAATCCTAAAGTCCAAGGGGGCACACACCCCCACAAACCCTTGGCACATCCCAGAGATCATGCCACACCCCCACAAACCCTAGGCACACCCCGACTAACCCTGGCCATACCCCCACAAACCCGATTCCCTTTGTCAGGAGGGGCAAGATCCAAGAAAGGCAAGTGTTGGACCTGGTTAATGAAGACGTGGGCCAGATCAAAGTGGCAGGGTCGCGTGAAATTGAATCTGAAGTGAGAAGATCAAAAAGCACAAGAGGGCTGATTTGCCCACTGCCCGCATACTCTCAACCTAACCTAACAGTGAGACGCTCTTCATTCTCCCGGTCGACAAAATGCCAAGAACAAAGCCCAGATGCCCAAACGGCAAGAGAGAACCAGAAAGTTAAACCCAAGTTGGGTCCACAGAAAACAAGCCACCACTAAACTCAGGTGCAGAGACACCGAATGCCCAGTAAACACTGTCAATTTAACCCATGCATCCCCAGGCATACAGATGCCTGGTAGCGATGTTTAAAAACGTCATTACCCTCATAGTTACATGCCTCTCATTATCCTGTTCCATGGGGAAACACAAGCCGAGCTTGATCAACTCTGGCTGGGTCGCCTCGGGGAGTGTGTCTAATGATGAAAGACCCGAAACACCCCATGATCCGAGGATGCATTACTGATGATGTGTCCCAGTGCACACCCGGTCCATTGAACCAAGTGGTGTCGGACCACGATAATGAAAGGCATGGGCCAGATTCACCTGGCTTCAACACACGAGCCTATGCGCCATAGCACCTCATACCTCACCACTCCAAACTCTGCAGCCTTACCTCTCCCAGTCACACATATACATCCACCAGCCCAACACTCAAACCTAAACCTAAAGTCCAAGGGGGCACACACCCCCACAAACATCGGCACATCCCAGAGATCATGCCACACCCCCACAAACCCTAGGCACACCCCGACTAACCCTGGCCACACCCCCACAAACCCGATTCCCTTTGTCAGGAGGGGCAAGATCCAAGAAAGGCAAGTGTTGGACCTGGTTAATGAAGGCGTTGGCCAGATCAAAGTGGCAGGGTCGCGTGAAATTGAATCTCAAGTGAGGAGATCAAAAAGCACAAGAGGGCTGATTTGCCCACTGCCCGCATACTCTCAACCTAACCTAACAGTGACACGCTCTTCATTCTCCCGGTCGACAAAATGCCAACAAAAAAGCCCAGATGCCCAAAAGGCGAGAGAGAACCAGAAAGTTAAACCCAAGCTGGGTCCACAGAAAACAAGTCACCACTAAACTCAGGTGCAGAGACACCGAATGCCCAGTAAACACTGTCAATTTAACCCATGCAATCCCAGGCATACAGATGCCAGGTAATGATGTTTAAAAATGTCATTACCCTCATAGTTACATGCCTCTCATTATCCTGTTCCATGGGAAAACACAAGCCGAGCTTGATCAACTCTGGCTGGGTCGCCTCGGGGATAATGAGATGTTTAAAAATGTCATTACCCTCATAGTTACATGCCTCTCATTATCCTGTTCCATGGGAAAACACAAGCCGAGCTTGATCAACTCTGGCTGGGTCGCCTCGGGGAGGGTGTCTAATGATGAAAGACCCGAAACACACCATGATCCGAGGATGCATTACTGATGATGTGTCCCAGTGCACACCCGGTCCATTGAACCAAGTGGTGTCGGACCATGATAATGAAAGGCATGGGCCAGATTCACCTAGCTTCACCACACAAGCCTAAGCCCAATAGCACCTCATACCTCACCACTCAAAACTCTGCAGCCTTACCTATCCCAGTCACACATATACATCCAGCAGCCCAACACTCAAACCTAATCCTAAAGTCCAAGGGGGCACACACCCCCACAAACCCTCGGCACATCCCAGAGATCATGCCACACCCCCACAAACCCTAGGCACACCCCGACTAACCCTGGCCACTCCCCCACAAACCCGATTACCTTTGTCAGGAGGGGCAAGATCCAAGAAAGGCAAGTGTTGGACCTGGTTAATGAAGGCGTGGGCCAGATCAAAGTGGCAGGGTCGCGTGAAGTTGAATCTCAAGTGAGGAGATCAAAAAGCACAAGAGGGCTGATTTGCCCACTGCCCGCATACTCTCAACCTAACCTAACAGTGACACGCTCTTCATTCTCCCGGTCGACAAAATGCCAAGAACAAAGCCCAGATGCCCAAACGGCAAGAGAGAACCAGAAAGTTAAACCCAAGCTGGGTCCACAGAAAACAAGTCACCACTAAACTCAGGTGCAGCGACACCGAATGCCCAGTAAACACTGTCAATTTAACCCATGCAATCCCAGGCATACAGATGCCATGTAATGATGTTTAAAAACAACATTACCCTCATAGTTACATGCCTCTCATTTTCCTGGTCCATGGGAAAACACAAACCGAGCTTGATCAACTCCGGCTGGGTCAACTCGGGGAGGGTGTTTAATGATGAAAGACCCGAAGCACCCGATGATCCGATGATGCATTACTGATGATGTGTCCCAGTGCACACCCGGTCCATTGAACCAAGTGGTGTCGGACCATGATAATGAAAGGCATGGGCCAGATTCACCTGGCTTCACCACACAAGCCGAAGCCCCATAGCACCTCAGACCTCACCACTCAAAACTCTGCAGCCTTACCTATCCCAGTCACACATATACATCCACCAGCCCAACACTCAAAACTAATCCTAAAGTCCAAGGGGGCACACACCCCCACAAACCCTCGGCACATCCCACAGATCATGCCACACCCCCACAAACCCTAGGCACACCCCGACTAACCCTGGCCACTGCTCCACAAACCCTCGGCACATCCCACAGATCATGCCACACCCCCACATAAAGTCCAAGGGGGCACACACCCCCACAAACCCTCGGCACATCCCACAGATCATGCCACTCCCCCACAAACCCTAGGCACACCCCGACTAACCCTGGCCACTCCCCCACAAACCCGATTACCTTTGTCAGGAGGGGCAAGATCCAAGAAAGGCAAGTGTTGGACCTGGTTAATGAAGGCGTGGGCCAGATCAAAGTGGCAGGGTCGCGTGAAGTTGAATCTCAAGTGAGGAGATCAAAAAGCACAAGAGGGCTGATTTGCCCACTGCCCGCATACTCTCAACCTAACCTAACAGTGACACGCTCTTCATTCTCCCGGTCGACAAAATGCCAAGAACAAAGCCCAGATGCCCAAACGGCAAGAGAGAACCAGAAAGTTAAACCCAAGCTGGGTCCACAGAAAACAAGTCACCAATAAAGTCAGGTGCAGCGACACCGAATGCCCAGTAAACACTGTCAATTTAACCCATGCAATCCCAGGCATACAGATGCCATGTAATGATGTTTAAAAACAACATTACCCTCATAGTTACATGCCTCTCATTTTCCTGGTCCATGGGAAAACACAAACCGAGCTTGATCAACTCCGGCTGGGTCAACTCGGGGAGGGTGTTTAATGATGAAAGACCCGAAGCACCCGATGATCCGATGATGCATTACTGATGATGTGTCCCAGTGCACACCCGGTCCATTGAACCAAGTGGTGTCGGACCATGATAATGAAAGGCATGGGCCAGATTCACCTGGCTTCACCACACAAGCCGAAGCCCCATAGCACCTCAGACCTCACCACTCAAAACTCTGCAGCCTTACCTATCCCAGTCACACATATACATCCACCAGCCCAACACTCAAACCTAATCCTAAAGTCCAAGGGGGCACACACCCCCACAAACCCTCGGCACATCGCACAGATCATGCCACACCCCCACATAAAGTTCAAGGGGGCACACACCCCCACAAACCCTCGGCACATCCCACAGATCATGCCACACCCCCACAAACCCTAGGCACACCCCGACTAACCCTGGCCACTCCCCCACAAACCCGATTACCTTTGTCAGCAGGGGCAAGATCCGAGAAAGGCAAGTGTTGGACCTGGTTAATGAAGGCGTGGGCCAGATCAAAGTGGCAGGGTCGTGTGAAATTGAATCTCAAGTGAGGAGATCAAAGAGCACAAGTGGGCTGATTTGCCCACTGCCCGCATACTCTCAACCTAACCTAACAGTGACACGCTCTTCATTCTCCCGGTCGACAAAATGCCAAGAACAAAGCCCAGATTCCAAAACGGCAAGAGAGAACCAGAAAGTTAAACCCAAGCTGGGTCCACAGAAAAGAAGCCACCACTAAACTCAGGTGCAGAGACACCGAATGCCCAGTAAACACTGTCAATTTAACCCATGCATCCCCAGGCATACAGATGCCAGGTAATGATGTTTAAAAACGTCATTACCCTCATAGTTACATGCCTCTCATTATCCTGTTCCATGGGAAAACACAAGCCGAGCTTGATCAACTCCGGCTGGGTCAACTCGGGGAGGGTGTTTAATGATGAAAGACCCGAAACACCCGGTTATCCGAGGATGCATTACTGATGATGTGTCCCAGTGCACACCCGGCCCATTGAACCAAGTGGTGTCGGACCATGATAATGAAAGGCATGGGCCAGATTCACCTGGCTTCACCACACAAGCCTAAGCCCCATAGCACCTGATACCTCACCACTCAAAACTCTGCAGCCTAACCTCTCCCAGTCACACATATACATCCACTAGCCCAACACTCAAACCTAATCCTAAAGTCCAAGGGGCACACACCCCACAAACCCTCGGCACATCCCAGAGATCATGCCACACCCCCCACAAACCCTAGGCACACCCTGACTAACCCTGGCCACTCCCCCACAAACCCGATTACCTTTGTCAGGAGGGGCAAGATCCAAGAAAGGCAAGTGTTGGACCTGGTTAATGAAGGCGTGGGTCAGATCAAAGTGGTTAGGGTCGCGTGAAATTGAATCTCAAGTGAGGAGATCAAAAAGCACAAGAGGGCTGATTTGCCCACTGCCCGCATGCTCTCAACCTAACCTAACAGTGACACGCTCTTCATTCTCCCGGTCGACAAAATGCCAAGAACAAAGCCCAGATGCCCAAACGGTAAGAGAGAACCAGAAAGTTAAACCCAAGCTGGTCCACAGAAAACAAGTCACCACTAAACTCAAGTGCAGAGACACCGAATGCCAGGTAAACACTGTCAATTAAACCCATGCAATCCCAGGCATGCAGATGCCAAGTAATGATGTTTAAAAACAACATTACCCTCATAGTTACATGCCTCTCATTTTCCTGGTCCATGGGAAAACACAAGCCGAGCTTGATCAACTCCGGCTGGGTCGCCTCGGGGAGGGTGTTTAATGATGAAAGACCCGAAACACCCGATGATCCGAGGATGCATTACTGATGATGTGTCCCAGTGCACACCTGGTCCTTTGAACCAAGTGGTGTCGGACCATGATAATGAAAGGCATGGGTCAGATTCACCTGGCTTCACCACAGAAGCCGAAGCCCCATAGCACCTCATACCTCACCACTCAAAACTCTGCAGCCTTACCTATCCCAGTCACACATATACATCCACCAGCCCAACACTCAAACCTAATCCTAAAGTCCGAGGGGGCACACACCCCCACAAACCCTCGGCACATCCCACAGATCATGCCACACCCCCACATAAAGTCCAAGGGGGCACACACCCCCACAAACCCCTCGGCACATCCCACAGATCATGCCACACCCCCACAAACCCTAGGCACACCCGGACTAACCCTGGCCACTCCCCCACAAACCCGATTACCTTTGTCAGGAGGGGTAAGATCCAAGAAAGGCAAGTGTTGGGACCTGGTTAATGAAGGCGTGGGCCAGATCAAAGTGGCAGGGTCGCGTAAAATTGAATCTCAAGTGAGGAGTTCAAAGAGCACAAGAGGGCTGATTTGCCCACTGCCCGCATACTCTCAACCTAACCCTAACCCTAACCCTAACTCAAAACTCTGCAGCCTTACCTCTCCCAGTCACACATATACATCCACCAGCCCCAACACTCAAACCTAATCCTAAAGTCCAAGGGGGCACACACCCCCACAAACCCTCGGCACATCCCACAGATCATGCCACACCCCCACAAACCCTAGGCACACCCCGACTAACCCTGGCCACTCCCCCACAAACCCGATTACCTTTGTCAGGAGGGGCAAGATCCAAGAAAGGCAAGTTTTGGACCTGGTTAATGAAGGCGTGGGCCAGATCAAAGTGGGCAGGGTCGCGTGAAATTGAATCTCAAGTGAGGAGATCAAAAAGCACAAGAGGGCTGATTTGCCCACTGCCCGCATACTCTCAACCTAACCTAACAGTGACACGCTCTTCATTCTCCCGGTCGACAAAATGCCATGAACAAAGCCCAGATGCCCAAACGGCAAGAGAGAACCAGAAGTTAAACCCAAGCTGGGTCCACAGAAAACAAGTCACCACTAAACTCAGGTGCAGAGACACCGAATGCCCAGTAAACACTCTCAATTTAACCCATGCATCCCCAGGCATACAGATGCCAGGTAATGATGTTTAAAAACGTCATTACCCTCATAGTTACATGCCTCTCATTATCCTGTTCCATGGGAAAACACAAGCCGAGCTTGATCAACTCTGGCTGGGTCGCCTCGGGAGGGTGTTTAATGTTGAAAGACCCGAAACACCCCATGATCCGAGGATGCATTACTGATGATGTGTCCCAGTGCACACCCGGTCCCATTGAACCAAGTGGTGTCGGACCATGATAATGAAAGGCATGGGACAGATTCACCTGGCTTCACCACACGAGCCTAAGCCCAATAGCACCTCATACCTCACCACTCAAAACTCTGCAGCCTTACCTCTCCCAGTCACACATATACATCCACCAGCCCAACACTCAAACCTAATCCTAAAGTCCAAAGGGGCACACACCCCCACAAACCTCGGCACATCCAGAGATCATGCCACACCCCCACAAACCCTAGGCACACCCCGACTAACCCTGGCCACTCCCCCACAAACCCGATTACCTTTGTCAGGAGGGGCAAGATCCAAGAAAGGCAAGTGTTGGACCTGGTTAATGAAGGCGTGGGCCAGATCAAAGTGGCAGGGTCGCGTGAAATTGAATCTCAAGTGAGGAGATCAAAAAGCACAAGAGGGCTGATTTGCCCACTGCCCGCATACTCTCAACCTAACCTAACAGTGACACGCTCTTCATTCTCCCGGTCGACAAAATGCCATGAACAAAGCCCAGATGCCCAAACGGCAAGAGAGAACCAGGAAGTTAAACCCAAGCTGGGTCCACAGAAAACAAGTCACCACTAAACTCAGGTGCAGAGACACCGAATGCCCAGTAAACACTCTCAATTTAACCCATGCATCCCCAGGCATACAGATGCCAGGTAATGATGTTTAAAAACGTCATTACCCTCATAGTTACATGCCTCTCATTATCCTGTTCCATGGGAAAACACAAGCCAAGCTTGATCAACTCTGGCTGGGTCGCCTCGGGGAGGGTGTCTAATGATGAAAGACCCGAAACACCCCATGATCCGAGGATGCATTACTGATGATGTGTCCCAGTGCACACCCGGTCCATTGAACCAAGTGGTGTCGGACCATGATAATGAAAGGCATGGGCCAGATTCACCTGGCTTCACCACACGAGCCTAAGCCCAATAGCACCTCATACCTCACCACTCAAAACTCTGCAGCCTTACCTCTCCCAGTCACACATATACATCCACCAGCCCAACACTCAAGCCTAATCCTAAAGTCCAAGGGGGCACACACCCCCACAAACCCTCGGCACATCCCAGAGATCATGCCACACCCCCACAAACCCTAGGCACACCCCGACTAACCCTGGCCACTCCCCCACAAACCCGATTACCTTTGTCAGGAGGGGCAAGATCCAAGAAAGGCAAGTGTTGGACCTGGTTAATGAAGGCGTGGGCCAGATCAAAGTGGCAGGGGTCGCGTGAAATTGAATCTCAAGTGAGGAGAACAAAAAGCACAAGAGGGCTGATTTGCCCACTGCCCGCATACTCTCAACCTAACCTAACAGTGACACGCTCTTCATTCTCCCGGTCGACAAAATGCCATGAACAAAGCCCAGATGCCCAAACGGCAGGAGAGAACCAGAAAGTTAAACCCAAGCTGGGTCCACAGAAAACAAGTCACCACTAAACTCAGGTGCTGAGACACCGAATGCCCAGTAAACACTGTCAATTTAACCCATGCATCCCCAGGCATACAGATGCCAGGTAATGATGTTTAAAAACGTCATTACCCTCATAGTTACATGCCTCTCATTATCCTGTTCCATGGGAAAACACAAGCCGAGCTTGATCAACTCTGGCTGGGTCGCCTCGGGGAGGGTGTCTAATGATGAAAGACCCGAAACACCCCATGATCCGAGGATGCATTACTGATGATGTGTCCCAGTGCACACCCGGTCCATTGAACCAAGTGGTGTCGGACCATGATAAAGAAAGGCATGGGCCAGATTCACCTGGCTTCACCACACTAGCCTAAGCCCCATAGCACCTCATACCTCACCACTCAAAACTCGGCAGCCTTGCCTCTCCCAGTCACACATTTGCATCCACCAGCCCAACACTCAAACCTAATCCTAAAGTCCAAGGGGGCACACACCCCCACAAACCCTCGGCACATCCCAGAGATCATGCCACACCCCCACAAACCCTAGGCACACCCCGACTAACCCTGGCCACACCCCCACAAACCCGATTCCCTTTGTCAGGAGGGGCAAGATCCAAGAAAGGCAAGTGTTGGACCTGGTTAATGAAGGCGTGGGCCAGATCAAAGTGGCAGGGTCGCGTGAAATTGATCTCAAGTGAGGAGATCAAAAAGCACAAGAGGGCTGATTTGCCCACTGCCCGCATACTCTCAACCTAACCTAACAGTGACACGCTCTTCATTCTCCCGGTCGACAAAATGCCAACAAAAAAGCCCAGATGCCCAAAAGGCGAGAGAGAACCAGAAAGTTAAACCCAAGCTGGGTCCACAGAAAACAAGTCACCACTAAACTCAGGTGCAGAGACACCGAATGCCCAGTAAACACTGTCAATTTAACCCATGCATCCCTAGGCATACAGATGCCAGGTAATGATGTTTAAAAACGTCATTACCCTCATAGTTACATGCCTCTCATTATCCTGTTCCATGGGAAAACACAAGCCGAGCTTGATCAACTCTGGCTGGTTCGCCTCGGGGAGGGTGTCTAATGATGAAAGACCCGAAACACCCCATGATCCGAGGATGCATTACTGATGATGTGTCCCAGTGCACACCCGGTCCATTGAACCAGGAGGTGTCGGACCACGATAATGAAAGGCATGGGCCAGATTCATCTGGCTTCACCACATGAGCCTGTGCGCCATAGCACCTCATACCTCACCACTCCAAACTCTGCAGCCTTACCTATCCCAGTCAAACATATACATCCACCAGCCCAACACTCAAACCTGATCCTAAAGTCCAAGGGGGCACACACCCCCAGCAAACCCTCTGCACATCCCAGAGATCATGCCACATCCCCACAAACCCTAGGCTCACCCCGACTAACCCTGGCCACTCCCCCACAAACCCGATTACCTTTGTCAGGAGGGGCAAGATCGAAGAAAGGCAAGTGTTGGACCTGGTTAATGAAGGCGTGGGCCAGATCAAAGTGGCAGGGTCGCGTGAAATTGAATCTCAAGTGAGGAGATCAAAAAGCACAAGAGGGCTGATTTGCCCACTGCCCGCATACTCTCAACCTAACCTAACAGTGACACGCTCTTCATTCTCCCGACAGCAAAAATGCCATGAACAAAGCCCAGATGCCCCAAACGGCAAGAGAGAACCAAAAAGTTAAACCCAAGCTGGGACCACAGAAAACAAGTCACCACTAAACTCAGCTGCAGAGACACTGAATGCCCAGTAAACACTGTCAATTTAACCCATGCATCCCCAGGCATACAGATGCCAGGTAATGATGTTTAAAAACGTCATTACCCTCATAGTTACATGCCTCTCATTATCCTGTTCCATGGGAAAAACACAAGCCGAGCTTGATCAACTCTTGCTGGGTCGTCTCGGGGAGGGTGTCTAATGATGAAAGACCCGAAACACCCCATGATCCGAGGATGCATTACTGATGATGTGTCCCAGTGCACACCCGGTCCATTGAACCAAGTGGTGTCGGACCATGATAATGAAAGGCATGGGCCAGATTCACCTGCTTCACCACACTAGCCTAAGCCCCATAGCACCTCATACCTCACCACTCAAAACTCTGCAGCCTTACCTCTCCCAGTCACACATATACATCCACCAGCCCAAACACTCAAGCCTAATCCTAAAGTCCAAGGGGGCACACACCCCCACAAACCCTTGGCACATCCCAGAGATCATGCCACACCCCCACAAACCCTAGGCACACCCCGACTAACCCTGGCCATACCCCCACAAACCCGATTCCCTTTGTCAGGAGGGGCAAGATCCAAGAAAGGCAAGTGTTGGACCTGGTTAATGAAGACGTGGGCCAGATCAAAGTGGCAGGGTCGCGTGAAATTGAATCTGAAGTGAGAAGATCAAAAAGCACAAGAGGGCTGATTTGCCCACTGCCCGCATACTCTCAACCTAACCTAACAGTGAGACGCTCTTCATTCTCCCGGTCGACAAAATGCCAAGAACAAAGCCCAGATGCCCAAACGGCAAGAGAGAACCC